>NC_082344.1:70446862-70489362 GCF_027477595.1 Haemorhous mexicanus | reverse complement strand
ACTCCTCTTATTGCATCCTCTCCTGAGCACATCTCTGCTCGTGCTGTGTTTATCCTCAGCCTGGGGGATGATCAGGGTGCTCAGGAAGAAGCTGCAGAAGTGCTCAGGTCAGAGGAAATCCTGGTGAAGTTTCTGGTCCTGCTGCAGACCTGTTGCACCGGGGTTTGTCAACAAAGCCTGGCTGAAAAGTGGACAATGGTGCAAATGGGCTCACAGACCCACTTACAGAATCTGGGTCTGATGTTGGTAAGGGCAGATGCCACAATCATGGCATTCTCTGAGGTGCAAAACATGGCCGTGTCTGGGGTGGTAAAAGAATAGGGCAGAATCCAGCTCAGGAGTAAAACCAGGGAGTCTTCCACTGAGGTGTAATTTTTCTTTGAAACAAAAGAAAAAAACTTGCTAAGGTCTATTTCTACTTAAGTAAGGGCACTCAAGGATATGGTTTCTTAAAATTTAACAATGGGGGCAATGTAAGCAGCTATCTGATCAGGAAAAATTTGTGTTGCACTTGGAGCCTAAACTCCCTGGAACTGAGGACAAAACCCCAGTGGCTGTGAGCTGAGCCAGAAATTTTGCCCTGGAATGAGGATTTCTTGTTGCCTCATCTTCTTGCATCAAATGTTTTCAGGTAGTGTGTTTCTTTCTGTTCCAGTGCACAGCCCTAATTCTACTCTGCAGCATTTCAGGACTCTAACATTGTAAAATGTGGGTTCAAACACAATCTTTTTCCATAGGAATGTGTTAAACAGGCCATGAAAAGCCAGCATGATCAAAAGATGTTCTACAAACTATTGATATTTCACTGCTTCTTACCTTGAGCTTCTCCAGTAATTCACCATATCAGAAATACAATATTTGTAAGTTCTTTTTCATAAAGGTCTTTATGGGTTTGGAAATTTAAACACCGCGAAGCTGAAGTTGAATTGGAAACCAAAAGTCTCTAAGCTTGTACATCTTAGGAAAAAAAATTCAATTAAGTGGGATTTTAGCCGTTTCAATAAAATCGGACTCTCCCTTTTCAAGATAAGGGTCCTATAGAGCTGCAGCAACCTTTATGTGGCAGGAATATCCACTTCTACTAAATGTATAATCCTAGCTCAGGATACAATACACACAACAGGAAATCAATGTATAGTAGAATCAATTTGAAAATATAAAATAAACTAATATATGAGTGGAAAATTGACTTCCTATGGATTAAAAGCAGCACAAATGGTAGAAAAATCTGGCTTTTTAACAGGAGGAGGTGGGTGGTAATAATAATGCAACTGATTAACTGGCTGGACTCAAGCTGCTGTGTGTGCACATAGATTTTTTTTTCCCTTTAGTAAAAGGATTCAAAGAGGAAATAATTTATTGCTGCACTTTGCTCAGTGTTTGTCATTGAAAGGATGCCAAGTGTGTACAGCACCATGAGAAAAGGGGAAAAGTAAAAGATACAGAATGCATTATTTAAAATATCAGCACCACAAACAGGGTAGGATTACTGCAGGAATCCCATTATAGCTGTAGGGACATAGAAATGTTTCCATTATGATTATCATGGAGGAGTTTATAACTCAGCCACTGAGATTTTAAATTTTTTAAGGGAATTTAATGTTTGCATAATGTGCTGTAGTGACAGTCTGGAAACTGGATGTCTCTTATTTGCTGTCAGAACAGATCCAAGCAGACATATCTGCCCCCAGATTACCCAGTGCCATCCTCAGTACTGCCACCAGCAGGTCCTTCAGTACCTGGTTCTTCAGGCCATTTCCAGTCTTTGATACCTCCCTGGTGATTGCCCTCAGGGAGAATGAAGATGGGACAAAATAGATTGAGAGTAAAATGTTGGGGTTTTTTTATTTCTCATCTCTTAAAACGAATTTGTGAGAAACATAAAGCAGAGGTGGAGGAGAGAGGGAAACAGATTATTATCACAGAACCCACCCACTGGGATGTAACTTCATGAGTTAGACTCAATAATGTATGCACATGGAACTATGCACTGATTTCAGGATCTGAACTCAGTCAAAAATTGTGTTTGTGCAGATGAAGTCACAGACCCAGCAGACTACTGAGCTCTTGTGGACTAAATGCAGTTGTGTTGTGAGTAGATCTTTTCTCTGATATAATTTGGCTAGAATTCATTGCTCTCTAGAGTTTGACACTTTTGTCCTAAATTCAGTGTGCTGAGATCCATAGAAAATGATAGAGAGAGCATGAGTCTTGCCATCCAGAAGGGGTGTTACTGGGTGAGAGCACTTTAGGATGTTAGAATGCTTATCCTTTAGTGCTAGATTTATTCTGTTCCCTACTCCCCATGTGACAAACAGCTCCTCTTTTAAACGGGTCCTGGCATAAAGAAGAAAGTAGTCCAGGTTGTTTTGTTTGTAGGACTGTAACATAAACATCTGCAGCTGTCAATGATCAGGGAAGTGCCTGGCAATCTGTATTTGCTGCAACTGGCACATCATTCTGCACTCAGTAATTCCCCTGCACTTTTCACTTTGCTTTATAAGGGTGGAGGAATCTCTGAAAAAAAATGCATACCTACAGAATATATATGTTTTTAACAAAACCTAAATCTGCTAAACCTTCCAGTTGAGAAGTGATGAAAACCCAGCTTGGTATCTTAAACAAGTCAGATAACCAAAAAAACTGTAGGGACTTTTAACACCTTATTAGCTGCATTAAGAATTGTTACTGCAATTGATGTTACCAGGATCTGTGATGTATTCATGTAATGAACTGCTTTTCAGCCATCCTGAGATGTCTCATATGTCAGTCTGGAGGCTGTGATCCTCCAAACAGATAGGAGTAATGAAGGTGTGTCTAGCACTAACTGAGCATGGAGTGCATTTAAAAAATGAAAACAATAATCATGCTAAATAGGACTGTTGCTGGAAGCCATTAGTATCTATCAGATGAGCTGTGGAGGCATTGACAGAAATAGTTTAATATATTGTCAGGGGTGGTTTTTAAAGTGTCTCAACCCTCTGGTGTCTGAGACACTCCGAGAAGCTGGCTGAGCATTTTATCATTCTCAGGAGGTCCAGTCCTTTCTCAGGAACAGCAAAGTTTAGGATATGGAAATGCCACCCAAGTAACTCTGAATGGGCTGAGGACTTTGTTGTTCCAGCTCTCAGGAGCTAAGCAGATCTTCCACAGCCTCTGTGCACACCCTGCACTGGCCCTGCTGTCCTGTGCCCCCTGCAGCCTGTGTGCTTGGGGTGACAGACAAAGAGGGAGAAGAGCAGGGAAAACGTGGAAACAGCACTGCAGGGAAAACTGGGAGATATTCTTCAGTACTGAGGACAGCTCCAGCAGCACTGAGACCTTCCTGCTCCCTTCAGAACAGGGACAATTTATGCCTAGGTTCTCCCTGTTTTTTCATAAGAGATGGCTAATTAAATTTATTATCAACAACATGCTATGTTAAAGAACATGCACTTCATTGTTGCAAGGAAGGTTTGTGGTGGGAATTTATTTTATAGGCACACTGCTAAATTCACTATTTCAAGGGTTGATACTGAGCTGGAATGAATGTTTTGAAGAGGCACATACATCCAAGGAAGCCTTCCAACCACGAATATTAATAAAGTCTGAGCTGGGATCCTGTCTGACAGATGACCAGCTCCATGCCATCCATTGCACTGCAACATGTTCTTGAGCCTCAATTTGTCAGCAATAAAAGTCAGCTTGCCTAAACCTTCTGTTAGGATGAGCTGCAGCACTGTATGCATGAGGCGTATGACAGTGCAGCCCCAGAAAATCACAGAGCTGCACTGTGGAGGAGTTTTGGTGTGTGGCTCCCCAGCTGCTTCCCACTCATCAAATGACTCTCCAGAATCACCTGGTGCAGTGTATGAACCCTGCACTGTGTCAGGTGGGGAAAATGTTGCAGGCCATGCTGCTTCTGCCTGAAAGGAGGCTGTAACCAGGAGGAGGTTGATCTCTTCTCCCAGGTAGCAAGGAGGAAAAAAGGAAATGGCCTAAAGTTGCACCAGAGAAGGTTTAAATTATATATCAAGAAAAATTTCTTCATGGAAAGGGTGCTCAAGCAGTGAAACTGGGGAAGTGGTGGAATTGCTATCCCTGGAAGAGTTAAAAAAACATGTAAATGTGGCACCTGGGAACATGGCTCAGTGGTGGGCCTGGCCATGCTGGGTTAACTGTTTGACTCAATGACCTTAGAGGTCTTTTCCAACCTAAATGATTCTCTGATTCCTATATTCCAGACATTGTGATGGTGGTAGAGACAAGATCTTGGCAAAGAGATGGATATTTGACAGTAGAGTGTCCTTCAGTGTTTAATCATCTCAGCCCAAGTGGTGCAGTAACTGCTTTAAAGGCAAATGGATTGACAACTTTCTGGCCTTAAATATGGCAGGGGGATGTTCCCTGGTCACTGGTGTGAATGCCAGTGTCTGGGCTCCTACCTGGAGGAATGGGGACAATTTGAGAAGAGCTTGGATCAGATCAACAACTTCCAGAGAGGGATAACTGAAGGATTTTTGGAAGAAGGATAGCTAGAATAAAAAGCCATCACATACATTTTAAGTGTTAGCCCATTACACCTGCATTATATTTAAATGGTTAAACACACAGGAATTATAGGGTGTTGTGCCAGGGAATTAAATATGAATGTGAATAAAATCTTGTTTGGCTCATAGGAGTCTCTGAACAGTGCCTGTTGGGACCAGCTGACCAGAAGCCCTTAAAGGGCATTTTAAAACTCAGTCCAATCCAGAGGCTGGGTTAAATACATGGGTTAAACACTTCCACACTTGTGGAAGTGTTTCTGAAGGGAAAGCATTATGCAGATTGGCTCTCAAATGAGTGGGAACAGAAGAACGTTACTACTATATTTATTCCTGCTTTTATATGATTGTACACTAATGTATACACATTATTAGTATTTATTTGTATTGCAGTAGCCAAGAGCTACTTCTGCACTAGATTTCTATTTTGCCAGCCACTGTATAAACCTATAATTAAAAAAAATTCCTGCTTTATAGAGTTTATATGGTCTCAGCAGATGATTTGTAAATATATTGTTGCTATCAGTTCTTTCTAGTTCTGCAGTATGGCTATAAACACTTATGGAAATGTCCGTGAAGAAAAGAAATAAGTCTTAGTACAAGTTGGCATTCATCCATGAAGATTTAGATACCTAATTTATAAACATTTAGTAAATATGAATTAATCTTGACATGCTGGATTTTGTGCTGAATTAAATAATCATACTTACAGTCTATAATGCACTTGGACAATAGGTAAATTAGTCCTTCATTAAAAAATCATGAAGGAAAATGCATAATCTGCAGCAATACCCAGAGGAAAAATTACAGTTATTTGAAATAAAAACACTATTGTTAGCAAATTTGTGGAGGTTGATTTTTAGTTTGGCTTCTGGGTTTTTGTTGTTGTTGGGTTTTTTAAATGGTGTTATAGATCTTTCTGTGTATTGCCTCTATCATGAGACTTCCAGTTGAGAGTATTAACTAAATACCCAAGGTTTAATTGGAAATCTGAGGTAGAAAAACTGTAAATCTCCTTTCAGTCATTTGTCTCTGCACTGCCTGCTTCTCAGCGGCAGACAAAACAGTATGTGCTTTTACATCTGATTAATGCAAACCAAAGCTGTGATTAAAACATCCTTGAATTCTTCTGTCATACAGCACAATTTAAAATTGTGAATTATCCTTCAAAACAGCACAAGTGGTGCAATTGCATATTAGCATAACAGCAAACCTTATTTACACAAGCACAAATGTTGTGTAAATTGGCCTTTAAGTGGGTTTTAAATGGCAATCACTTGGTAGGTGTTTTCAGAACTGCTAAATAAAAAAAAAATAGCTATAGTGCAATATTTTACAAATGAATACTTTTAATGGGCCTATTTTCAATTGAATTGACTATGAGAACAATGAAGGCAGAAAATGACAACAGTTATTTAATCTGGGATGCAATATAAATACTGGAACATTTTTAAATTGTTCAGCATCTTGTAGCAGAAAGTATTTGTGAAAGTCAAGTGGTTATTAAGCTTATGAACTCCCTGCTTTGCCTTTCTATCATGTGCAGCCATAAGCTTGGGGACATATACAGATAAGGGGCAAGAGAAATTCAGACCAAGATTGTCTGGTTTTGGGATTTTCACGAGGCACAGACAGAAGTCATTATTGCTCCTCATGGTGAGAAAATGCTCTCAATAGGTTCAGGGGGAAAGGGCTCCAAATCAGAAATAATCCCCAAAATCCCAAGGGAAATGGTCAGCAACCAGGGCACAAGTCTGTGGATGGGACCCACCCAAGGTACTGGTGGAAGTGCTGACAGAGCCTCTCTCCATCATTTACCAGCAGTCCAGGCTCACTGAGGAGGTTCTGAGTGATTGGAGGTCAGGAAATGTGATCCCATCTACCAGAAGGGCTAGAAGAAGAATCAGGGCAGTGATGGTCCCTCTATACTCAGCCCTGATGTGGCCACACCTCAAAAACCTTGTTCAGTGTTGGGTGCCTCACAAAAAGAAGGACATTGAGGGGCTGGAGTGAGTCCAGAGAAAGTCACAGAGCTGGGGAAGGGTCTGGAGCACGAGTCTGATGAGGAGCATCTGAGGGAACTGAGGGGGGCTCAGTCTGGATAAAAGGAGGATCAAGGGGAATCTTGTCCTCTACAACTCCCTGACAGGAGAAGTCAGTGGGAGTTGGCCTCTTCTTCCATGCAACAAGTAATGGGATGATGGGAGCATCCTCAAGTTATACTAAGGGAGGTTTAGACTGGATATTAGAAAAAAATTCTTCACTGAAGGAATGTGAAGTGAAAAGCATTGGAACTGACTGCCCAAGGATGTGGGGGAATCAACATTCCTGGAGGGGCTTACAAGACATGTAGAAATTGCACTTGGAACATGTGTGCCTCTTGGATGTTTCTCCTGGGTCAGAATGGGACTTAGCTGACTCAGAAATGAGATTTGGTTTTTTCCTCTGATTTTGAACCAAATTCTGTAAGTAACTGGTGGTTAGCTATGTCGTGTGTTGACGTGTGCTCCTTCATGGGCTGAAGAAATCCACAGAAAAGACCATGGGCAAGCAGCTCAGGATGGAGAGCTCCGTGTGTGGGACAGGGGTCAGCACTGGATGCAGTCCTGTCATACCTGAAACAGAAAATTGAAATTGGACCCATTTGAATTCAGCTGGTTAAGGAAATCTTCCAAAGCTGCTGTCAAATACCTGGTATCAAATGCAAGGTGTAAGATGATGAAACAAGAACATTTTAAGAGAGGACATGTCATTTGCTCTTCTTTTTCAAACAGCAATTATTCTGCCTGTGTACTCTGGATCAGCCATTGGAATTACACAAGCCTAAAACTTGTGTGAAATCAGAAACACAATTGACTAATGCTTCAATCTCTGCACCATATGAGCAGGCAGCTTGCAATCAGCCCTAGTATATAAAGCCTGTTTACCAGAGTGATGTTTAGAGGTTTTATGCTGTTTTATTCAAGCTAATATTTCAACTGATTCTAATCTGCTTGGATTCATATCCCCAGTGGTTTCTCACAGATGAAGGATTTGAATGAATTAGGCACTAAGCAGTCCCTGATAAGGTTTGGTTATTTTTGTCCTATGTTTGGCAATATGCCTCTTTTTTTTTTTTTTTTTTCTGTAACATATGCTTTTATACTCACTAGTGTCTATTTCTAAGTTTTATTTACAGTTCTTGGTTTCTCTTCTGTTTCTCCCCTAGTGACATCAAGACTTGCACTAATAGTTATTTAGATTCATTTACTCCTGGGCATAGGTTCACACTAATTTCTGATGCAGTGGTTTCAGGCTCACTGTCCTTCAGCTGATCAGTTCTCCCTCTGCTCCAAGAAGTTTTCACCTGGGATGCCAGTGCCCCTGCAGTATTTCAGTGCAAAGTGAACCATCACAGACCACCTTTATTCTACCTGTGTTCTTATGGCTGTAATACTCCTTTGCCCTCCCTAATGTGCTACTTGTGGTCATTTTGTGCCTAGGAAAGCAACGGGGACTCTGGGGAGTCACCTGGTTTGAACCCACAGAAAGAGAAATGAGAACACAAAAGCACCAACACACATAAGACAATATTACCCTAAACTACCAAGGAAATGCAGGAGAAAGGAAGAACCCAAAATATTTTCTTGTGCTACATGGAATTTTGTTTTGAAATGTAGGTGGCTTGAACTTTTAGCTGCCCTCCCTGACTTCCAGGCCAAACAGAGCAGACCCCTTTGGCTTAGGGTTTTCAGTGCCTGCACAGACACATGGCAAACCCCACCCAGATGCCATGTGCAGCAAGCTTAGCCTCCAGGCAAGGAAAGAGGATCCTCCCTGAGGCATATCCTGTAGTCTTTATAACTTGTCATAAATAACTGTGCATTATGAAATCCTTTAGATTCCTTTCTCTCGTTTTTCCCACTTGAGAGCTTTTCCCAAATCTCAGAGCTCTGATGCTAAATTTCTTCTCATTTTCAGTCTAAATTTATAGCCAATTTGAATTTTATCATTTGAATATTATTTATTCACGTGCATTTGCTGTTGTGCCAACTTCACCCTTTTGCTTAAATAGATTTTGCACCTGCTGCAGAAGATGCTCCTTTGATATATTTATAGGCAGAACTATATCACATATCTGCCTTCATTTTGCTAGGCTAAGCAGAGATCTCTTAAAAATAAAGGCTTCCATTTCTCAAGATGCCTTCATAACGTTTCTTTGCCTCAGTGCAGTGTGGACTTGTCTTTCCTGGATGTGATGTCAGGAATAATATTCCTTGTTTTAATGTTAAGGGTTGATACATACAATATTTTTGTAGTTCAGCTTAAAAATATATTGTCTGATGCAGTCTAGTGCAGTGAAAAGAGAGATTGCACTGTTGGATATGAACACTCCAAACTGTCTTCTCAGTCTTGTATCAGCCCCCTTTTGGAGCTGTCTTGAAAAGAATAAAAAAATGGGCTCCCAAAGCCAAAGCAAAAATTTTATGTCACTCCCTTTATCAAGAATGAACTTCAGTCTGATCTTCTGCTGTCCAAAACATCACTCAGAGACCTGCCAAGAATCCTCAGCACAGTAGCAGAAAGCTGACCAAGCCCCATGGTTTTTTAAAAAGGAAGGTTATTACTATTGCTAATAACAATCGTAATAATAGCAGTAATAGATCCTTGAAAGAAGAAATACAATTCAATTTGCTCCATTTTTTAACTGTCTCTTCTCAGTGAAATCTTTTCCTCCAAGCTCACCCCAGTGGAAAGATCATGAGTTCAGTCTTCCAGCAAAGCAGCTCATCCACACTTAAGCTCACGTAGACAGCAATCTCACTTTACAACTGAGGTTAATCGGTCATGGCTGATGAGCTTTATTTAATGAAAGACCATTTATATAGTGCCCTTTGGATAAAGGCTCCACATTCTAGCATTCAAGAGAAGGTAAATGGAGGAAATAAAGAGACATGAGAGGGTTTAATACAGAGGGGTTTGTTTTTCTGCCGCTCTTTTCCCAAGGAAATACTGTAAAATAAAGATTTGTTTCCGGAGGATTTATTATTACTATCTTTCCTTCATGTGTTTACTTCCTCAGACCCCAAGTATGAAAAGGGACTTCCATGCACTGCCCAGAAACTTGCAGCTGCCTGCATTTAATTGGAACAGCAGTGGCTTCTTGAGATGAATGTATTAAAAATTAACTGTCTGGATTGTACATCTTCAATCTGAACCCATCTCTAAAATTTCCAGTGTTGTTCCACTGTTTTATCCTCTGAAATAATGTAAGGTCAGAGTGCTAATCACTCATTTTTACTATGTTGCTAATGCAGATTTTAAATTTCAGCCCTGTTTGGGTTTTTTTTTTTTTTTTTCCCTGTTATGCTGAAAGCAATATAAAAATAATTAAGAAGAAACTTTGCTTCCAGTGTTCTGCACCGGTACCCAGCACTACCTGGCAGACCTTTAAAGTGTCGATTCTGCATGACTAATTGATTGCTTCATCTGGGGTTAATTAATTAATTAGTAGCAGAGCTGCATTAAAGATTGGAGGCATTCAGAACTCCCATAATGGACGGGAGCTTTATTAGTACATAAAATGAGTGTTTAAAATCCACACAGCAACTAATATGCTCTTGAGGCTTTCATTAAACAAACCTATAAAATTACTTGCTTCATTATGTATTTTAGTTACTTTCTTCACATTGTATGGTATCTCTTCACCTTTTTCTTTTGCCAGCCAGTTTTAAGTGCCTATTTGAAATCAATTTCTCTAATAATGGGCTTAATGAGCTCATCAATTAAGGCTGCCATAATGGAATGTAACTGTGTGGTTTCAGTTATCAGTTAAACTCTGGAACTAATTTCCATGCTTCATCTATCAAAAATGATTGGCTAATATTGTTTAGCTTCTGCTTTAGGATGATAGGGAGACCTCGGGCCCTTCTTCACTAATGTCCGAAGGGCTGAATTTCTTCTTGGAGAAGCAGAAAGGGAGGGAGGTGAGGAGGGATGGAAGGAACAATGAATGGAGAGATTTGGGCCTCTATCTGGATCTGGAGTAAGTGTGATCCTGTATTTCAATGCCAGCATGGTAATTAGTAGTAATGGATTACATTTTCAGACGTATTAGATAAAATGATCGTTCCACATGAAAAATCCCATTATGAGTTTCTTACGTCTCGCTCCCTCTGTCTCTCTCCTGCTTTTACTTGCTCTCTCCATTTTAATAACCACTGCCCTTTTCTGTGACCCCTTTAAATAATGGCATAAACGGTCAACAGACTTAAACATATAAATATTTCCTTAAAACAATGCCTTTACATTTATAGCGGCCAAACCTGAGTGTTGGGAAGTGCTTTCTCTGTACAGAAGAATAAATACCTCACCAAACATGAACATCTATCAAGCCAAGAAAATCCCCACAATAAATGGAGTGTAAAAAAATATTTTTTAGGAAATATTCTTAAAAAACAGGAAAAAACCCAGAAAATCACAGTTTTTAATTCCTATCTGTTTAATTTATGAATACTAGGAATATTCATCTGTTCTTGCTTTTAAGATTAGATGTGTCCAGGTAAGCACATTATATGGTTTCTAGCTGCTGGTGGGATTTTACTGATTTTATTATCTAATCAAAACTTTCCAGGTTAACAGTAACAAAATTTGGCTCACAACCCAGAGGTTGACTGAAATCTTAAAAACTCCTTAGCTGTAAAAACGGTTGTGTGAACTCTGTTGTGGGTGTATTTACTTCTCTCACAACGGAGTTTGTGCTCTTCTAGGCATTTTCCATGTGTTTGTAAGGGATGAAGGAGGAAGATATTTTAGAGGGAGAATGGCAGGCTGGAGGGGAACAGTAGGGATTTTTTTTTTAATACAGGCCCTTTAGATTCAATGTAATGGGTTCCTTTTTAAGTAAGTGACATGAAACCAATGGCACTGTGTGAGGGAGAAGATTGCACTGAGGTGTCAGAACCAGGCTGCTACTTTTATATTTGAGACATGAAAATTCTGTGTTAGTGGATTATTACCCAGTAAAACTAAAAACTGAAAAAGCACAAAGTACCAAAAATGCCACTCCAGTAGCAGTCTAGCTGAGAATTCTTCCTCAAGCTTTGTTCTAGAGAGCCCAGGAGGAAAGATGACTTTCAGCAGGTTATCAGCTGGAGCAAACCAAAGGAGGTCTTTGAAGGTACAGGAGGATTTTTGTGAAGATTTCCTTCTCTAGGGGAGTGTTTAGTATCTGGCTGTTGCTCTGAGAGTCATTTTGTAATTGATTGTGCATTAATTTTCTGGCTGTGATCTTGCACCAGCGCTTACAGTTGACTTATGTGAGCTGAGTGTGTTATTTTTATCAAGTAAACTTTCCTTGCATGAATAAAATTAATACTGCAAAGATTCTTCTTGTGAAGCATCAGAAATTGTGGTAAAGCAAAAAAAAAAAAAAAAAGTAGTCTTCAAGCATCTTTATAGTAATCATAATTTTAAATAATCAAGCTCTTCAGTATGAGAGTGAGCTCTGTCATAGAGGTAGGAATTATTTTATTTTCAAATAAAGAAGATTACCAAATACTTTAATCTTTGGTACAAAAATTTTATATGATTTTTATGTTTTTCTTCAAGATAGATTTTATAGCCAAACAGGGTGTTGACAAAGGAAATTTCAAGTAAAAAACACCAAACAGTTCCTATAATTTTCGTGTGTATTAATAACTATTTTCATGATTCAAAATTTTTCCAAGAAAAATGCAAAGAAGTATTAGTGAAGGTTGTACCTAACTGAAGATTTAATGCCTCCTCAGTTTCAGTTTGGGTTGACAAAGCTTAGGAAGCCCAAAATTTAAAAACTAAAGAAGGAATCCTTCAGTTACATGGTTTATATCACAGAAGAACTAAGAGTCCTAATTTTCTTTTCCAACTGAGATGATTTTAATGTCTCTGATGTAATGTAGCTTTAACACTTGTAAAGCCTATGTTATTCCAGTGCTGCAATTTATAAAATCACAGACAAAGAGAAATGCCAGTGATAGACATAAGGCCCTACAGTTGAATCCCAGCTCTGAACTCTGATTCAGCTCCCAATTCTTTTGCAGATCCCTCTGATCATTCAGCTTTTAAAATCCTTCACTGCCTGACTAGTTAGTGGGGATGGGGAGAGCCTGTGCCCCCACTTAGTCTGCCATTGATCTTAAATTCTGCTCTTGCAAGCATTTTTCTATCTCTTTGGTTTTACCTTTACAAGCAGGCTGAAAACTCAGCTGTGCAAGAATTGCCTCCATCACAACCCCCGTGATGTCCTTGCCTACCCCACAACCACTGCAAGGAGCTTCTGGGGGCTGTGGTTTGCCCCTTTTCCCTCTTGCAGGACACCAGGTCATGAACAAGGTGGGAAGGATCTGACAGTGGGACCAGCCCTTTTTACAAGTCAAGAACCATAGGCAGCAGCATATCCTCAAAAGCAGAGATGTTCTTTGGCAAATCCTGGAGTAGGAGAGGGCTTGGTGAACTCCATTTTTTTGCTGCTGATTTGTAACCTTAAGGGCAGAAAAGCATCATTTTCACATTTTGTCTTAGGACCTGCATTGGCCTTTGTTCTGCTTTATCCATCCCATACTCTTCAGCTTTCATTATTTTAAAGACAAGGTGGCTTGTAACCAATTCCAAAGAAGATAGTGGGCTTATTCTGAATCCTTGATGGCTTCTCCACCCTACATTCTTCCCTTTAAAATAATATTGCTATTATTAGAAGGCATTCAAAACAGGGAGACAGTGTCACTGTCCACCAAGGCTTCATTCTCTGTGCTTAGATATGTGCTATACCTTTGTCACAGGATAAGAGAAAGGAAACATGGCAGGCCTCAAAGCTGTGCATGAAAGAGCTCTAAATAATAGTAATAATAGGTATTTTTAGAAGTCTGTCTTTTAGGGTTGAGTGGGCTCTGTGTGCCCCATTTACGCCTTTTTAATTCTTGAACAATAGCTGTGGGGTTTCTTTCCCTGCAGCACAGGAGCGAGGTTAAACATTATTTCTGTAACAGCCTTTTGTTTCCAGCTCCCATGGAGAGAGGGGGGAAAAATTGAGATAAAGAAGTGTTATTAAAATTGTGACACACGGCTCTGGGAGTACGTTAAAGATAGAAGGAGCCAGGACGTCAGGAAAGAAATAATGAAATGCAAAAATCACCCAGACTGACAATTGGGAGCCTATGTAGCAGCTTAGCCTGTTGGTCCAAGGCTATTTGTCATAATCAGCAGCACTTTTCTCATTAGCAAAAAGCCATTACCAGTGGACTTTATCAGCAGCTGTGAGTTATCAAGGGGCACACAGCAATCCTAGCGTGCAGTCGTGGGGTTCAGCCGGGGTCCAGCTGCTTTAATAAGCCGCCAACTCTTCCCCCAAGTTCCCAGTCAGGTGTCACTGCCATTCCTGGTGAGGCAGCCGAGTGCGGTCTATTAACCACCTCACTCCAGCACCTTCCCACTCCCCAGCACGGGGCCAAAGCCTCTGTCCCTCCTCCCTGCTTTTCCTTCCCTCCCAACCAGCTCAGGGCTCCTAACCAACTGGGCTATGTCTTCCCCACTTGCCTGGACCAACCCTTCTCTTCTCCTCCCCTGCTCTTTTCCAGTCTTCTTACAGCTACCAAACTATTCTTCTCTTTCTTGCTCCTTCTTCTCCATTTTCTTTCCATATAAAGCCCTACGTACTCCTTCCTCTTTGTCCTTCAATGGAGGTGCAATCCCATTCCTGCACATGAGCAGAACAGGTTGGATTTTGGAGGAATGCTTCCAAATCTGCTCCAACTGTTGTTGGTCATCTAAAGTAACAGGGTGGCTTGGCTGTGTCTGAGCTCAGAGGGAGATTTTCCTTCTCTGCTCTGTGTTTTGTGTGTCCTGTGAGATGGATAGTCCTACCATACCCTCTTAGGACTTATTTAGACTTTTCTTTTCTGTAAGTATTCTCAGTGATCTTTTCCAGAGGTCATGTCTTGTCTCTAACAGGCAAAAAATTAAATGCAAAAAATTGCCCTTTTTCTGTCCAGGCTGTGCTGTCTCCATGATAGGTAGCATTGAGCAGAGGTGACCCATGGCAGGTCCTGGGCCTAGAGCAGGGGTAGGAGCAGCTTCCAGGCTGGGAAAACTGGAGCTCAGCACCAGCCTGACATACAAGTATCCTTTCAGTGCTGCTTGGATAGAGACATCCAGGGAGAGGAAAGAATGTATTCAACTTCATAAGGTGCATCCAAAGTATCCTTTTATCCCAAGGAAGGAAAACGTTCCTCCCCTGCTCTCCTTTTCTTCAAAATGTAGTAAAAGAAATGTTTTGCTTAAGCTGTTGTAAGGAACTCCTCCTTTGAATAGGAGGAAATTCAAAGCAATTCAGTGCCAACTTCACTTTCTTCACTGTGACTGGAGTGGGAAATTTGACACATGTTAAGATAATAGCAAATAGTAGCTTGGGCAATGCACTGGGAGGTGAACTTGTCCATCTGTATATGGGCTTAGTGTGGTGCTCAGAGTGCTGCTCCACCAGAGCCTACTGGAATCATTACAGGTCATGAACTGAAGGATTTGAGTGGATCTAAAATCTAATGAAGTCAGTGAAAAGCCTCTCATTGACTTCAGGAGACTTTGACAGAGGTGCTAATTGAGGGGAAAAAATATAATCTTGCACAAAGCTAAAAATTGTACTGGTACAAACAAACCCCTGTACTTGAGAGAGGTATGGAAATGTGAGATGTTCTAGGCTGATTTAAGGACATCCCTATTTTCCATCCTGTGTTTAAATTGGCTCTAGACAAACCCTTAGCTATACTAATTTAAATTGCTGACTCAAACTTAAATAAATAATTGATGCTGTCAGGGATGAGAAAGCCTCTGCAGAAACCATGGGTAGCAGCAATATCACCTCACAATGGAATTTGCCATTTGGATACCTGCACTGGAAGAGGCTCCCCTGCAGGGGCATGAGTCCAGGGCACAGATTGTCAAACCTCTTCTAGACACTCTGAATTGTTCAACAAATCTGCTGGTTGCCCTTTTTGGGGCATAACAGGAGCAGATGAATGAGTTTGTCATGGTCTTCAATTATATAGAGAGGTCAGATCAGCCTGCTCTGCCTTATTCCACTGTCACCTCTCTTGCATCAACATCAGAAATAAAATCTCAGAAAGAAAATTAGATCTTGATTGGCAAACCACTTGTTTAGCTTTAAAAATATTAATAATATTCTGACTTTATAAGAAAAAGTTAAACCATTGAAAGGTTTTATGAGCCAAGGCAGTCCCAACATATGATGCCTTGAATGTTTGTAAATAGGAGATTTTTAATAGTATAATGACTTTTTTTTTTTTTTTAATACAGGACTACTGCACAAGTTGAAAATCCATTCATTATTGCCTGCATTGTGCACCATGATCTCAGATAGGCTTTAGGAAATTTTTACCACTATTGTGCAATGGTATGGGTAAGTAAGTGTCCCATTTAATGTGGAAAAATACTAAAAACATCAACAGATTCAAGCTTTTGGAAACTGGAAGGAAGGGCTTAAAGAACAGGCTACCTTCAGGTTTATTTTCTTTCCTTCTTATTTAAGTTCTATGAAGTGTTTTTGAGGTATTGTCTGGGAAATCATGTTGTGCAGGATCCTTAACAAATAAAGAGGTTGCCTGAGGCCATAAAAAAATCTGCAGTGGTGAGGCACAGGGGGGTGGCAGTGCCTGGGGTGGTGGGAGCAGCCCTCAGCTCCCAGGTGCCTGAGAGCCACCAAACGTGGCAGCTCCCAGGAGAAGAAGGGTGGAGGAATCCAAAGAGGCACCACAAGGTGGCTCTAAATATATTGAGGAGATTTTTCCATCCCTCTTTTCTGATATCTTTACCACACATCTACAATGAAAAAGTAACTGCTGTGGTTTTATACATATGATCTATACCACAGGGAATATCCACTCCTTTGCAAGCATTGGTCTTGGAAACATCTGCCAAGAGCTAGTTGTCCCAGGAAATCCACACCAAACCGCTGGCTAGGTGACCACTGGGTTACTAAGAAAGGGGGCTCAGGGACCAGACTTTTGTAGATATTACTTTTCTTAATATTAGCTCTACAGGCAAAAAGCCTTCACTCTTTTTTTACCTCTCCCCCCCCCACACACACTTTTGGGATATCTTTTTGTTTTTAACAAGTAGGATGCTGATAACAGGCAGCTGAACTTAATGATCATTGTAGGGTACTTCAAACTGAATTATTCTATCCTGTAATATGCATATTTCACATACATATATTCTATTATCTCAGATTACAGGGGGAAAGCGGGTTGTTCATAGTTTGGAAAAGTTGTCAATTTATTTGCTCTGTGAAGAGCTGAGATCTGAGCATCTGAAACAGAGGCAAATCAATTTTGCCTCAGCAAGGAACACCGAGCACCCATTGACTCCTCCAGCAGGGGTGAGTGGTTCAGGCAGGAGGGAGGGAATGGGCCTCCGAGTGTATAATGCAAATTCCAGCAGATTGTCTCCATTCAAGGGAAAATCGAGGACAAAAAAAGATTTTCTTCTGCTTCCCATTGTGTTTTTCCTTAGTGGTTTTTGGTAAAACACAGTGGAGTTAACCTTGGAATATTTTTACCTCTAGTAAATTTTAGGATTCACTGCAGGAGGGTGAATGCAATGTGGTGGTTTTAATATAAGAGTTTTACACCTAATTTGGGGTCTTTTGTCTAATGGTCTCTGTCTTTTGGATCTGTGCAGCTCTATAGCTCAGGATACTGTTTAATGCAGATTTTCCTATTCTAGAAAATATAAGAATCTGGAGGGAAAATGCTACCATTTCAAGGAAATAATAAGCATTTTACTTTTGAGATTTTTATAAGAAAGAACCTGCTCAGTTAATGGCATTTATTTAAATTTGAACTTTTTTTTGTAATTGAGCACAGAAAATAAATAATCTTATTATTTATCTTGCACATTGGTCCACTTTAAGACAGACAGAAGCATCTTGTAAATGGGACTGTAATCTCAGCCATGAGAATCAGCAAAGGAATTGTTCTCAAGAGACAGAAGCAGAGGGAAAGAACTGGAGGGGAAAATCACTCACTTTCCTTGATCAGTACTAGTCTAAAAAAAAAAAATAAAGAGAGAATGATCATATCACATCTATTCTTTTTGACAGAACTATAACCAAAGAGTTGTGATATTATGGTTATTAAATATTTCAGATAATACACATTGACCCTGCAACCCATTTGATTCTCTCTTCATGTTCCTCCATTTTTCCCCCTGAAGATTACTAAAATTCGCCATAGAGTAGAAAAACAGCTCACCTTTTGTTCAGACTTAAGCACAGCAATCACTAATATCTTTATTATTATTATTATTTTGCATAGACAGCTTGTGCAAAACAATGTTTAACTTGTATAAATGTAAGCAATGTATGATAATCCTAGATATTGCGATAGAATGAGATGAAAGGGTCTGAGCAATGCTAAGAAAAGTGTAGAAGTATTAATGGAATTACAACAGGAGGGAATATGTCATATAATACAGCTGAAAATATAAAAGTCTACTTCTTATATTAGGAAAATACCTCATAGAGAAGCAGCACTTGGCTATGCTACCAATTCAGCAATTAACTTTGTGTCTTAAACCTGTATTCAGTGTTTGGCTGACCAGAAGTGACTATTTAAAGCTGCTCATTGAGTCTGAGGGCAGAACCACATCTGAGAGTCAGCAGCACAGTGCCAGGTGTGCTGCAGCCACTGCTTGGCCCATGCTGGACATAAATAACAGCCTCTATGTAAGGTAAGGTGTATCAATTAAAGAGACCTGTGTTAATTAGGTATGTGGCTATAGACAGCTCAGTTTCAGCTGTGGTAAGAACAGAGTTAGTATAGCAACTTCTGCATTAAAAAGTGCAACAGGTTGAATGAATTGCCCTGATGTCAAAACCATAATCCTAAAAAAGTACAGAGTAAATTAAGACAGAATTTAGATTTGGTCACTTAGCGTGCTTCCAGAGGAAGCACTGGTTTATAGACCTTCATACCAACCACAGACCGGCCTAGAGAACCCTACAGCTCTCCTTATGCAATACAAACACTCATGTAGCAATTCCCCCAAGTTTTCATGGAAAGATTCAGGTGCTTTTTTTGGATGTGCTGAAGCTTCTGAAGGCTCTGTGTGTGTGTGACTGTGTCTGTGTGTCAGCTTACATGCTACCAGCATCTCCAAGCAGCAATGTTCCTTCCAAAAGAGAAGTGTTTGTGAACAAACATGGTCTTTGTAATTTATTCGGCACATCTTGAATATTGAGAAATTTTGAGTGGCTTGGCTTTCCTGGCAGAGCTGATGCCATATGAGATCCCCTTTTATAAGAATGACTGAGTGATGCAGAGAGTTTAAGTGACAGTTCATTCTCTCCTAAGCTTCCTCTCAGCCAGTCTCAATTTGCAGAAGGAGATGGAAAGGGAAACAGGGAGTGAGGTACTTTATAAAGACAAAAATCACAGATGTGAGATGGAGAAGACCCATTAGACCATCTAGTCCACAGACTTCCAGGAAGAGGATTTACTTTATGCAATCTGCCAGGGGATTCTCAAGAGCAAAGATGACAATGGGATCAAGAACCACTAATGGAGAAGAAAGTGGTGATGCAAGAGGAAAAAGTCCAGATGTAATTGGAGTCTGTCCCTCCTTAGCACTATTCTCACCTTGCTGTACCTCCCTATGTCACATCAAAAAGCTGGAAGCACCTGGAGGAAGAGGTGATCCCAGACAGTTCATAATGGGGAAGTGTTCCCAGTAACTTCTACTAATGTTTCTGCAATCATTATGCCTATTTTTATCAGGAATATTACAGGACACTGTCCCTTTGGCAGTCTCCATTGATATCAGTTCTTGGAACCTGGTTGGATTCTCTTCCAAGTTGCTTTTCTTGGAATCCTAGATTACTGCCCTTGACTTCAGAAAGTATCTCTTTTTAGACTGAATATTGAAATATCAACTATGAAATGAGAGTATTAAGGAGGGAAATAACCAGTAACACCCACAGTGATATGATCTTATCATATGCGTAAGCTTATGTAAAATTTTTTGGTGCAGTGACATAAAATTTGTCTCTGATGCCCTCCTTTCAGTTTCTTCTTATCAGCTGAATCCCCTTACTTTCAACCTTCAGCTTTGTCTCCATGAAGTGCTTTCTTATATGTCACTGCTTCTCCATTTTTTGTCATGTTTTTTGGACAATCTTCAGTGATAAGATCAGAGAAATTTCTGACTAGTTTTGTGAAAACAGGCAGGAAGGAAGGGAGTAACCCTTTGTGGGAAGGGGTTACCTCTTCTGAAAAGCCTCTTTTATGAGTCCCATGGAAATCAGTGTTGAATTTTATGTCCAAACTCATCTTTGAGCATCATGTAAGCATCTCTGCTGCTGTGTGACACCGTCAAACCTTAAATACCCTGCATTTTACCATACTTCCTTTCCTAAGGTCTCTTAAAATTTCAGGTTATTTTGAAACTCATATTCTCCTTCAGATTTGCATCATCAGAAAAGAATCTCTAAATAAGCAGAAAATATCTACTATTTCAAAGCTTTCTGCTTTATCCCAAAGTAGCTGACCCAAGCTTTAGTTTCACAAGTGGCATAGTTTCCCCTCCTACCCCCAGAGGTGTGCCAATGAGAAAAGGCTGCAGCCTCAGTCTTTATTATTGCACCTTATTATGCTCAGGTTTTCTTGTTTATTCTCCCCAGGATTTAAAAATCTTGAGGACAAAATCATGGAACTGCTTAATCAGTGGTGAGTGAACAAGTGCAGGCTCCTGAAAGAAACAGAAGTGCCTGGAGTGCAGCAAGTTCATGATGACAAATTTCTCTTTGAATAAAAACAAGGAGTCTTCAGCAACTTGAAGTTCAGGACCATGAGAAATAGATAAGCTTTGCACCATTCCCAGAGGGTTAATGGGCTTTGGCACCCACAGCCTGGTGGGGAACACCACAATAAAACCTGGTTTCTCTGAAAACCCCCAGGGCTGCTCTGCAGGCACTCAAACTGAGGATGTGGCAGCTTTCATGTGTGCTCCCATCTCCCACCCTGTCACAACAGCACACAGAGACTTGTCTCTTAGGTGTGGAGGTCTTAATATATTAGAAAAGACACCTTGCCTAGGCCAAATATCTTGGGCAGGGGTTTTGCCAGGCACAACTGGCCTGGGGGAGATGTCCTGGTTTAGGGCAAAATTGGGAGAGAATCCCCAAAAAGGGGCCCCTCCAGAAAGCAAACCCACATGGCCACTCCCCGCAACCAGTTAGGGAAGAATTCCTCGGAGAGAAGTGGAAAGAACCTGTTTATTTGACAAGCACAGCACCCCCAGCACAGAAAATGAACAATACCAGGTGACACCACTCTTTCACTGCTCTGAAAAAGATGACAAATTCAGAAAGTCTCTCCTGTGGGGTTGCTCTGTTATCAGTCCCTCCGGCGCTGGGGCAGCTGCTGCAGCCACAAGGTGCAAACTCTCTCTCGGTGTTTGCCAGATCCCAGTCTGGAGCAGGTCCAGTAGGTCCAAACAGGAAAGGGGAAATAGTCCAGGAAGGAATTTGGACTGTTTAGCTAAATTAACTAATGAGAAGAGGGGAAAAAAAGCAGGAGCAAAGCAGGAGCAAAGCAGAAGCAGAGCAGAAGCAAGAACAAAGCGAAAAGCAGGGCAAAAAGCAAAAACAGCACTATGTACTGTCTGTACGTCCCGCCGGCCATGGGGAGTGGCTGATAAGAGGCCAAAACAAACCCTTCACTCTGCAGAGCCAGTCTTGAAGGCACAGAACATAATATCCAGCATAAATAACACACATGCATGGGGATACCAGCATCCTAACGTCACCCTAGGACATTGTCATAGAATCATAGGATGGTTTGGGATGGAAGGGACCTTAAAGGCCATCTTGCTCCAACCCTCCTGCCACGGGCAGGGACACCTTCCACCATCGCAGGCTGCTCCAAGCCCTGTCCAACCTGGTCTTGAACACTTGCAGGGATCCAGGGGCATCTGCAACATCTCTGGGCAACCTGTGCCAGTGCCTGACCACCCTCACAGTAAAAAATTTCTTCCAAACATCTGCTCTGTACCTATTCTCAGTTTACAGCCATTCTCCCTTGTCCTATCACTGCGTGCCCTTGTAAAAAGTCCTTGTAAAAGATGTGGCACATGCTGCAGCCAGGACAATGTCAGGCTGCCCTTGTATTATACATGCATATGCAACTTTGCATTTCTTGCAAGAAAACACATTCCATCCCTTGAAAACTTTGCCTGAGAACAGTACAGTCAGTTGGAGCAAAGGAGTGACCACCCTGGGCCAAGTGAATGCCAGAACCCAGTTTGTGCTGATGGCCAAGACCAGCTGCTTACAGGGACAGCTCAGAGCCCTGCAGGAGCCCAGTCTTTGTTTGGATAATGTGGGAAAGGATAAGCCTCATTCTAACCTTTAACAATTAGAATAGTTTTCAAATCTGAAATAGTCCAACACACCTTTCTGGTTTTGTGTCTGTAATTCCAGCTGCACTCTGAATGCTTTTTATTACCAATATAAAGCCAATACTGCATAAAGATAATTTAAAAGAAATTTCTGTGGATGTAAGTGCTGTTGTCTTCACTGCAGGGAAAGAAAAAGACACTCCCTTCCTTCTTCCTAGGCAGTGAGACAGCAATCAGAGACATACATCTTATGGTAAATTAAGAAGTTTTACAGGGACAAAAATAGCAAAGAGATTGCCTCAAAATGTCTGCAGGAGCTTTACCCCACTGAAGCTGACAGGAATCTGTCTGTGTATGTCCAGATGTCCATGCATTTCAGACAGGCTCTACAAGACTAGGCAAATGTTTCACTAATATTCCAATGTTAAATAGTTTAATTATTTTACTTCTTTCCATGTTCAATTTGAGAGTTTAACAGAAATGAAGCAAACCAATAAAAAGGCTGGATTCTTACTGGTTATTTCCCTTTCCCAATGAAGCTATCATTTCAAATAGAAAACAGGGGAATAAAGCCTGTGGCTGTGACAGGGTTAATAGTAAAGACTTTTTTTTTTCGTTTGAAATGGCTCCATGGTTCGAGAATGACTCTTTGCTTCCCCTCTTAATCTGTATTTTACGAGTGAGAAGCTTTGCATTATGCAAATCGTTAGATAGGAACAGGTGACATTTCAGCAAAGAACATGATCAGCGGCCCGGGCCTGGATTGGGCTGCTGATTTATACATTAGTATTTGTCACAAGGATCCCAGTACTTCACACTACACTCTGCAATTTGCTTTTCTATTTTTTCCTCCCCACAATCCTTAAGGTGGAAACTTCATCAAAGTATTTAAAACACACTGCTTGGACCAAAGGGAGCTGGTTTTGTTTTGGAATCAGGGCTGAAACAGCACAGCCTTGTTTTGATGGCTGTTTGCTGGTGTTAATTGTCACTCTGTGGTTTAGGCTTGCTGGAGCTCCTGCACATCTGCGCAGCTCCAGATCCAGATGCTCTGCAGCAGGGAAAACCTTCTGGTAGTCCACTGGCCCTACTGCAAAATGGGGAAATCTGAAGGACAACCTGGACTTTTATTTAAACTTTATGAACAACATCTTCAAAATGAAAAATGTGTCAGAATGCAACTGTTTGTTGTTCATTTTTATTTTTTCCCTTCTGGACCTTCTCTAATGGCAGGCAGGCTCAATAGAGATTGATTTGTATGCCATGAGATACATTTTGGACTGTAAATTATTTCTGGAAAAAACCTACTGGAAAAAAAAAAAGGATTTACTGCCATTGAATTTAACAACAGAAATAGGTGTTTTTCTTCCTGTCATCTTCTAGTTCTCTGCAGCATTTTAGTTTTTACTTTTACAGTGGTTTTGCTCCTGCCCTGCTAAAACTTTGAATTATAGCAGTAGCTTAAATCAGGGGACAGGAGAGGTTGTTAGGTGGTCGGATGTCGTTCAACAGCAAGTGAAAACAAAGCTGTTTTCAGCATTGTGTCTGTGTGTCTGTGCTCCTCTGCAGGGACAGGAGAAGTGTGTTTGGTGTGCAGGACATGGTGGCTGTGTGCTGTGAGCAGCACAGCAGCACAGCAATTACACACCAAATGCAACATGGCAACACCTTTACCTAAATGCAGATTGCTCACTCGATTTCACAGCAGTCTTTAGAGCAAATATAAACTGCCCCTCTTCTTTTTAGCTGCCCAAAGGCACTGGGACAGGGCTGTACCTGCTCTGTGGCACAGCCCTCACTCCAACTCTGGGGCATGGGCTCAAGGGAATGTCACCAGCAGCATTTACTGCAAATCGGGGGAGACAGGAAGGCAGAGGCATCTCTTTCCTCATTTGGTGATTCTGCAGTGTCTGTTTCTCCCTGTCACTCCCTGTGCCCATCCCAGGCAGGGCTCCTCCTTGACCGTGCACCCCTTAATGTGCCATTTTTTGTATTCAGAGCTCAGCAGGGGCTCTGTGAATGTCTCCTCTGAAGGCAGTAAACAAATAGCTGCGCTATGGGAGCATCTGCTCCACTCTGTGTATTGAGGCTGCACTGTCTTGGGTCCCTGATCTGGGCAGGAGCCAGGCAATGAGAGATGCTGTAGCTTCTCATCATTTTAAATCAAAGATAAATCTTGGGCAAACACAACTTCTCAGTTTTTTTAAGGCTTTTCCTAAGGGCCATGCTACTTCAGAAGGGGAAATTCTTCCTCTCCTCTTTCTTAGTCTGGTCTTTTGGCTCTTTTTTTAATGCATGTAAACACAAAACCAATTCTTCTCATCAATGCTGTAGGGCCTGGACATCTTACACCTGTTATAAAGGAAGCATATTAGGTCACATGAACAATTTTGATTTATACCTTGCCACATGCTTGCGACATTAATGATTCTTAGGAGTTGAGCTTGAATGAGAAGCTACCTTTGTAGCTGTATATTCTAATTTCTCCTGCATTCATTTCTGTGGATTGTAAAGTGACACAGAAATAACTCATTTCAGATGGCCCTCTTCTTCCTAAGCCTCTCAGGTATGTTGACAATTCACTGTCCTTGAAAGCCAGGTTTCCCTGGCCTTTGAAAACAGTTCTACTTACAAATGTCTCATTTTAGGACAAGTGTAGAAAAGCCTCTGTTGGGTATAGCTTCATCATCCGGCACATACCTACCTGCAGTCACGTCCACAAATCCTTCAATGGGATCATATTTTACCTTGAGTTCCTTGGTTCTTACCTGGAATAATGGCTTAAGTTCCTTCCTGACGAGTTTTCTTATCTCCTTAAGGTAACTTTAACAAAGGTAAGAATGTTCTGCTGAGAATGGCACCGGCCCATAACTCACTCATGTCAGAAATCATTACCATTTCTTAATATCATCCCAATTAAACTTTAGTTCAACCCAGATGCTCCCAGCTGTGGTCACAGCAGTGCCTTTGGCAGGAGCCTGTGCTGTGGGTGATTCTCCCAGAGCTGGGGCCAGCTGTGTGAAGGTTTCTGGTGCTGGGAGCAGGAGGAGCTGCCCTGGCCTTCCCAAACATTCTCCAGGTCCATAGCACTGCTGTCTGGAAGGGTGGGTGGCACAGCCCCCAAGCCATGACGGAACACTTGGGTGGGGTTTGCTGGGGGCATTGGTTTAGAAGTTTGGGAGTTTATTCCCAGTCACTCCATACCAAAGCTATAAAATGAATAACTGGTGGAATTAACACTGTGAGCAGTCCAGACACAGATGAAATCAATCCCATAACACTGGCAGAAATCACACTGTGGTCATATTTAATGACATCTACAATGAATGACCATGACTGTTTTTATAGCCAGGCTTTATTTCAGAGACATTGTTGATTGCCATATCAAATACTCACTGAGTTTCCACAGGCTTCATAACATTCCACTGTGTTTTGAGGATGCAGTATCTTGCTCCCATCTCACTAACTTCCTCTGTTTCATTATTTGTGTATCATCTCCCTGTTCATATTTTCTGTTACTGTAACACAAACCCTTCAAAGCCCTTTTGGCATTTCTTGAGGGCTGGGTAATTTCTTTCTATGTCAATGAGATTATTATGATTATCCTCATTTTACAGGATGGGAAGCTGAAAAAGATATGTGACAAAATGCTTTGTCTGGAAGAAAGATGCTTGTGTGTATGCAAAGTTATCACTCACAGTTTTGTGTTTCCTCTCTTATTTATGCACCCAACAGTTTTCTAAGGCCAGAAGATGTGTGCATGTGTCTGGGTGGAATCCTTTGCTAAAGCAGGTGTGAGCAGCAGGTGAGGACATGTGTCCTCACAGAAAAATGAAATGACAAATGTTGCAGCATTATGAGCTGCAACATTTGTCATTTCATTTTTAATAAGACCCAACCACTGAAACCTCTGTATATAGAGGCAATGCTGGTTATGACACAGTTATTTCTTTCATGAGGTTAAAATGGAGAGAATAAATGATACATTATTATACTGAAGGAACTGAGCTGTCTTACCCAAAAGAACCAGAATTTTACCCCAGTTCTTCAGCATCTTTCTGTAACCACAGCAGGGAATCCTTTTTGGAATATCATGAAGAGGGACTGGAAGTTAAAGAATTTATGACTTCTGTGGTTTTTTTAAAGTAATAGGTAAATATTTATCTTGAATCTATTTGTGCTCTTTCAGATGAGTAAGACTAAATTAGTAAGAACTTTTTCCTTGGTATAAATTGAACTCCTGTAGGTGTTCAGATTCTTTAAATAACTCTTTTAATTCTCTCTCTAATTGCCTAAGAAAAGATACTAAGGAACATTGAGATGTGCACAGCAAGGTGCAGTGACCTACTTGACAGTTTTTTTTTTCTTGATAGGGTCTTCTACACCGCCATATGCTTGTAATGCAGGTGGCACATGTCTGTGAGGACAAGCACCTTGCCATGGCCCTGCCTTTGGTCAGCCCTGCTGACTGTGCTGGGGGCAAGAGTCATCTATCCCCAGTTATTTAAGACCACAGGGGAACTGGTCTTTCCATGGATGAATGCAAAAAAAATAGTTTATGACTGTTACCTGTAGGATACTGGTAATACAAGGCAGAATGGGAAGCTGTCATTTGTCAATACTAATCTGGAGTGTTATATATAGTGGAAGGCACTGTCTCTTTGGGGTTGTATTGTCTGTGCAAAGGAATGATGTTGACTTAAATGAAATCATCAATTTCTATCTCAAAACCTTGGATTTCTTGTTGTCTTACTGCAAAATGTCACATCAAGATTCTTTTTCTGTTCAGAAAACCTATGAATTGTAAAAAATAGGTAATAAATTTGGTTCAAATACCAAATTTTTGACAGAGCTTGAAATAAGGAAAAAATATGAGATTAGCAATGACAAGGATCTGTTGGTCTCCTTGAATTCATCCAGTAATGAGAGATCTCAGCACTCCTGGCTGAGGCTGACTGTGAACTTCACGTGGCTGTTGTGCTATTGTTGGTTCTCCGTTCACCTGCCAGTTAATACAGATGTAAAGTCAATCCTTGCTTCTGCATGCTTCATTTATCTAGGTTTGAGTTGTATTATGTTTTTTTCAACCTTGCCATTCTTGAGTTGTGCATAAAGTTTTGGCTCATTGTATATTGACTACCATGATGTCTACTGAGTTGGCTGGACTTATACTTTGAAACAAAATGTTGGCTGATATAGGAATCATAACTACATATATAATTCACAATTACAGGTGCAGGAAATTACACATATGGCCAAGTCATCACAGGGAATTGTTACTGTCTCTTTACTTACCTACAGAAGGATGTATTAACAAACTTTGTTCTCAGCATACTGAAAAACATAAAAAAATATTATGTTTTTCCAAGCAGTTGAGCTAGTTCATCATAATAAAAGCAGAGGAAGCACAAAAAAGAGTTGCTGTCTTGTGGCTGTGTTGTGTGTGCTGATTTAACAGGTGTGAAATGTTTTCCTGATGTGGACTGAAGAGAATAACCACACAGGATCAGCTCTGAGTAGCCTTGTGTAGGGCTGGAGGATTCTTAGAGGCCTCATGGGATTTCCACACACAGAGGGGGATGTGGGTAGGGTCATGGGCATTGCTTAGAGAAAACTTGCCGGAGTGAGATTTCAGAATGAATTGGAACAAGATCAAATTCAGTGAGACTTTGATTGATGCTTTTGGGCCCACTCATAATCCAGAGGAACAGGAAATTACATAAATATTCTAAGTAAACAAATACCTTTGTCTGGAAACAGGACAGAATTGATTTGGGATCTGGAAGTGCCCCAACCCCTTCAGCCATTTATGATTAATGTCAGAATCATGGCAGACTCTGATCTCCTAAAAATTCTGTACCTCAGAACACATTTTTTGCAAGTCAGAAATATAGAGATAACTTGACTGTAATGTATTTATATAGCATTTGCAACTCTGATCCTAACCCCCAGATCAGTTTATCTGTGACAACCCTTTCCTTCAACCATGGCAGAAGAGAAGAGAAAATGTGCTTGGACCTTCGGCTGAGTAATTGGGCTGGGTCCTTGGAGCCTCAAACAGCAGAATGAAAATTCACATCTCCTGTGCTCCCATTTTCAGGCAATCCCAGCACCCACAGTGGTGATGGATTGCAGGGTTCAGGTGCTGCTCCCTGCAAAACTTCACTGTAATCTGCTCCTGGGATCAAAACCAGCAAGGCTTGTGCTGCCAGAAAGACATGTGACCTACAACCCCACTCTGAGATATTTGAAAATGAAGCAGGAAAATGTTTTTTACCAGTCTAAGCTTCTCAGTGGAAGCTGTTCAAATTTCCCCATAATACACTTTACTGGCCATTATCTGATGGTATTTCTAGGGGAACTTTATGGCAAAGGACTTGCAAGCCATGGACATGTAACACTGCTCTTTCTGCAGGCTGGAGAAGAGGTGAGAGAAGCCCTGTAAGGGAAACAAGACTGTCAGGCAGGTGGAAAGCCTGTAGCCAAAGTGGAAAACTTTTCAAGACAACCTCTAAAAATTGGGTGGATCAGGTATGGCCTGGATTTTAAAGGTTTGACCAAACAGACCTCAGAACAATGGCAAGATAAGGGGTGATTTGAGCATGAGGATTCAAACCTGTGGTACTAGGATCTAGTTGATAAATCACAGAATTATATAGTAATTATTAATTAAGTATTGCCACAGAAAGTAGGGAGTTATAATGGTTAAAATGACTTATTTTGCCTTTGCTGAGGTTGCTGAAGATTCATCTTATAGGAGAAGTTCTTGTAACTGGTGAATTGTTATACAGATTCCACCTTAAATGGATTTTATCAGCCTGTGCAGCGGCAAGCCCATGCTAATATTGGCTCCAATAAAGAACAAATCAGTGCCCAACTCGACTCGTCTTATCGCACAGTCAAAACTGATGGCTGCAGAAGTCATAAAGATCCCATTTAATCTCTCGCCTATCTATCACTGTGAATGTCTTTATCCTCTTTGTGCAGTGGTAATATCTGCTCATTATGAAAGCAAAATAGATCTGGCATGAATAAAAGCGGAATGAAGTGCTCACTTTGATTTTGACAGCATGATCAGTGGAAGCAGTAATCTGTGAGAATCAAAAGGGCTAAATTATTCCATAACAGTAATTTGAGGGAACAGCTCAGAGCATACACATCTGCTTTCATATATTGTGACGTGCACTGATAAAACATCCTTCCCAATTTTCTCTCTCTGTGCTTGACTAATCTGCAACAGCTCTCACAATGTCTAATCACGCCATCAAAAGGGAGAAGAAGTTCAATGGAGACTCAAATGAAAGAAGATTGGAAAACTATCCTCAATTGAAATTACATTTGTAAATGAGCCATAGTTTTTCTGTTCAGAGTGCATTATGGCAAATCTGCCTGAAGAAGTAGTTATGCTGAAGAACAGCAACATGTATCTAGATTGTATTTATTCCATTACTGCTCAAGTAAAATTATGGGAGCTTGGAAGCCCTGGGGCATCTTTTCAAAACTGATATGCCAAATTCATAGTCAGATTCCTGTGGTATAATTATAACATCTCTGGCCAGCTGAAAGATTCCCAATACATATAAATTACATGGCCAGGCTACTGTTACACTGTAAAAGGTTTTTTCTTTTAAACATTCCTGTTATGGAAGATTTCTTCCTGTATTTGCAGGCTGGGCCATGGCCACACTTTTTTCACTTTCTTCCTTTGCTCATGGCATTTTTGGAGCTAATTAACCAGGCCTATAATATACTTGAATCACTAAAACTAAGGTCACTTTGAAGGTGAATTGAGGATGTATCCAGCTCAATGGAGGAGGACAAAACTGTAACTTGAAGCATGTGTGACTGGTGTGAAATATGTGCCACACAGATTAAAAGTTAAATAGTCACATTAAAGCTCCTCTACTGAATGTTCACGTTGTGGTTGTTGACATGCTTTTTAACACATGGTGTAAAACTTATGGGCCTCATTCTTCTTCCTAAAACTTATGGGTCTCATTTCTGATCTTTGCTAATTGAAGTCTGTCCTCTGGCACTCCAGCCTCTGAAGACACATTGCCACCTCTGCAGGGACCTCACTTTGAGAAGTGTTACCCTTCCCTTCAAGCATCTGCTCCTGAAGCTGCATGATTTGTCAGCCAAGGTATTGTACCTCTCTGTCATTTTGATTGCACTCACACACTACTGAACTCCCTACAGCTGGCAGCACTGGATAAACCCTCACTGGAAACATCAGTAATGAGCCTCCCCCTTATGCCTTTTTCTTTTTGTATAGCCAAAAAAATTCATGTGTGCCTCCTTTGCAGACCTGTCCTTGGGTTCAGTGATGCAGCTCCCTGTGCTGTGTGTTTCTGTGATGAAGATGAACCTACAGATCTGGAAGGGCACAGGTAAGGAAATGGTTCTGCTGATGGCATTGCTTGCTGTTCTGTTACATGCTTGGGAAAATTTCAAAATATGAACCAAGAGGAAAATATGGCTGGACACCATTCTGCAAATGTTTATGATGAAGCCTATGTAAGTCTTACTTGCCTAAGAAAAATGTGAGCGAGCATCTGCGCCTGCTCTTGATATTGTTGCTAGAGCAATATTAACTACAATATTCATTATTCAATTCTGGTTTTAGTAAATTTTTTAAATTAATTTTTAGCTAATTTTCTGCAAACATGAGTTCTTATCTAGTGATCACTTTTGCCAGGCCAGGATTTTTTCAATCTGACTGACAGAAACTTAAGTCTCTGCAAAACTGAAGTAGTAATTTTTGAGATTACTAGGATCTGTTTTCTATCAAGAAAAAATCAAATCAAAACAGCTTTATTTTACAATATGTATAATAATGTAAAAAATAACGAGGTTTATTAAATAAAATTCTTATAAGATGCACATGTTAGATTTGCATAATTTTATTAGACTTTGACCTAAATTTAAACATTTTCTTAGGACTTGTCTTGGTACAGATGACGTCCTAATGGTCTCTGGAGATTATATTTCAGCTCTTTCTTGTTCTTATTATTACTGTTAGCTTTAATTCTTATCCCAAAATAAAAGGTAATGTCTTTTCACCTTAAACTCCTGGGATGCAGCATTGTGGCCATGGCAAATGTTGAAGAATGTGGCTGAGTGAAAGCATATGTGAGATATCCAAAGAACTTTTCCAGTGGCTTGGAAACTCCAGTTACTTGTTGCTTCTCATGTGTTTGTTACACCTGCTATTAGACTTACAATCCTTGGATGTGGATGTGAATGTTTTGTTGGCCAAATTATTTAGTGAAATTTTCATGCTGCCTAAGTAATACAGCCTGCAATTTTTGGTGCAAGAAAAACATCAGATAAAATTGATTTTCATGCATGCAAATTTGACCAATTGTGTTGGGAATATCACTTCTTAAATCAGTGAACAGATAAAATTTCCTGTGACAAAAAAAAGTCCACACAGCACACACCATCTGTCTAATAATTACTTAGCAATAAGGTTTGATGAATATAGAAATAAAGGCTACTCTAGAATTTTGCATAAATTATGGAATTCTACAAATTTTTAAAATATTAGAAACAATTGGTTGAGTATTACTTGACTTTTGAGTATTCTGGGTTTAGTCATTGTACTGGTGATTTGTTGGCAGGATGATTTTTGACTGTCTATGTGAAATATACAATGGGACATGAATAACATTATACGTATTTTGATTCATTGAAGTCTTCATTTTATAAAGTCAAGGAAATGAGATGAATGTAAATTTTCTTCTTCCTTCATCTGCAGTAAAAGGCTGTTTTTAAGGTTCCATTGTCAAGATAGGTGTGTAAATGCAGTATTTAAGGGTAGAGCTGTTCATGCAGCAGGCAATACTCTCAGTAGAGCTTAGGAGATTTGCCTCACAGGTCAGTATGTTTTGTGACAAAATTTATGCATAATTAATCTTGATTCCCCAAGCACTTCAGCCCACACCCAACTTTGCCTCTACGATTAGCCACATTAGGTTCAATAGAAGAAATTACACCCTAATTTAGGTTTGTGCCTAAGCATTTGCAGGATTAGAACCTAAAATATCAAGATCTCTAGGAAATGTTATACCTTTTTGCTTGTTCCTGTTCCAGCCCGAACACATTTTGAGATACATTTAAAAAATATAATAAGGGGTGATTTTAATCTGTATGCACAAATTCTTCAGGTTGTCAACATCTCTGTTTCTGGAGTGGTTCACTGTGTAATTTTCTATGGCCTGTTTACATCCAAGCCATTCCAAAACAACATATATATCAAGAATTAGCTTAGCACGTTGTTTTTCTCTGCCAAAGACCCACAAAGAGGCAGTAGGGATAAATGAGCCTCTTATGGTGATTAACAGTACAGTGATGCATGGCAGACAACTGCCTACAGAGTGCCTTCCTTACAGTACTCGTGTTCATTCCTAATTTTCTCTGTGGAGAGTCAGACTCTGGGTCAGATTCAGTGGACTAAACAGGTTTATGGCTATTGCCTTGGAGAAGAAGGAAGGAAATCCAAATATATGCTGATAAAACCCTGGCTAACTCTTCTGTCAGTGTTACCATTCAACTTCAGAGTTTTAGACCCTCAGTCTCAGGCTCTTTTGCTGGCTGAGGATGGCTCCTGGTCTCACAGCTAAAAATTGCCTTTTTCTGCTCATTTGTCTAACACCCTTCCACAGCAGCCTCCTGAAGTGGTTTCAACATTGCTGTGGCAGCAACTGGGGAGCACAGGTGTGGCATTGTGAGTTTTTAGAATTGGTTATTCATTTTGTAAGTCAATAATGGTTTGGTCCCCGGTTCCCCCCATGTACTTCCCTCACGATGGTTTCTCCCTCCTATTTCCTCCCTTTTGGAGCTGACCCTCCCTCCCCTGCCTGTCATGGTAACCACCCTCCTTATCTCGAGAATTCTCTGAGTCAGTCATTCCTTAATTCGATGTATGATTTGCCCCTGGGGTTTTTCCCCTCCCCTGTGTGATCCTCAGTGGCTTAGGTGTAACCCACGCTCCTCCCTGGGTCCTTGTTATTGGTTAGCTTTGTGTCTCCTCCCATCACACCCACTCCCTTTATCAGGGCACCCTCGAGACCTCCTCCTTGTCACTCGTCCCTGACCCCACCGTGAAGAAGATTAAAGATCCTTGGTACCTATACGGGTGTCCATTCCTCCTTCCTTTATCTCGGGACTTTGTAGCCACGATCCCGCCTGTGCCACCCACTCCGCAGACGGTAACCACTACCCAGGGTTCTGGAGGGGATCCAGGAGTGGCACTTCGTGTGGCCATCTTCGGCCGGGCCGGGGGCACCCAGCCGGGCTCCCGTACAGCTCCTGCCGCCACGGAGCGAGAGGCTACACACAGGCTTTATAAAAATCACCATAAATGCTGTTGTGCTCTTTTCCTGCCTTGCACATCGCCACTCACACTGAGATAAAACACGACTGTGATGAGCAGTGCAATGTATTTGTCTGCAGGACAGCACCCAGCCTCTAATTGTCTCAGTGCTGCGCACAACTGCAGGCAGAGGGCACACTGGGGTAGTCAGTGAGCAGGGGCACAATTTAAGAAGAAACCTACATGTTCGTGTTCTGTAGTTTTCCGAAGTGCTTCCTGCTGTTTCTGTAAACTTGCTTGTGTCACATGGTTACTATAACTGAGATTCTTCTAATTTGCCCTTTCTCATATAAGTGTAACTGCACATTTTTGGTTTTGCACATAGTACATGATTAGTACTTGAAGAGATAAAGATACTGACGAGTTACAATGGCAATGAACATGCCTGAGAAGATACTTTGCACCAAAATAATTTGTGGTTTTCCTTCAACAAGCCAGAGGAGCATGAGATTGCCAATGTCAGTACTGTTTGTTCCGGTTTTTAGGGGAAACCTCCCCTCCCAAAACATAATGCTATTTCACAACATGATGTTTTTGTGTGAGCTGCATCTGAGTTTGGGCCATTTCTACATCCAATAATGCAACTGTTCTCCAGCCATTGAGGATCTGCAGGCTGAGGGTGAAAATCCACGGAACCACAGGGAAGCAGGGGGAAGAGTTCTCAGAAGTTTGCTTTGGTGGGTTCGCAGAGTGGTTTTGGCACTGGGTTTTTGGAACACTGACTATCCAGGGCATGTCAGTAGGGATGTCTGATCATACTGACATATCTGAGTAGAACCCTTTGCTCCAAGTCCTAGATCTTTACTAAAGGCATCCACTACACAGAGATAAAGGATGCTGTGCTGTCTGCTGGTTTAATGGCATTTACTGGCATATGCTAACATATATGTTAGTTTAGTGGTTAGAGACCTTAAGCAGGCCATGGGGGGTTTGGGCCTTGGCCACCCCTTGGCCTGAAAAATTCAGACTAATGTCTTTATCTCTGGTCTGAGTAAAGGGGAGAGGGAGCAGACTGTGCCTGAGCCTGGCAATTCACTGGCAAAGGGAGAGCAGGGGGAAAGGGAGGATATAGCTCTGCAGCCAACACAAGAGAAATCATCATTCTCCAGATGCAGATGGAGCCCTGAGCTCCAGCTCACTTCCAGGGCTTTTCCTAAGGATTTGCCTCGGCCACCCTGGGTGACACCCCAGCAGAAAGGTCCAGCCAGGCTGCAGGTGCTCTCCCTGTGCTGGTAGAGCCCCTGGTGGAGAGTCCAGATGTGGAAACTGAGAGAGATTTCCTGCCCAGGCAGCTGTGCTCCCAGCATAGGCATCTCTGCTCACGCTGCTCAAAGTGCTCTTGTGCAGGAACAGCACATCCACAGCTGGGGCACAGCAGCATCCACAGCCAGGACAGATGTAATTCTGCTGAGTAGGGTGGGGATAATGAGTTTGCCAGAACTCTGCCAGCAGAAGGCAGTAAGGTCTCAAAAGTCAGCTGTGACCCATGCTTAGGTCTGAAACGAGCTTGAATTCTAGCCTGTTTCTTACTCTTGTCACACTTGTAAATGCCACCATGCAGCAGAATTCGTTTTTGTCATAGGATTTGTGCAGTATTCTGCTTCACTTTATACACATATTTTATGTAAATCAAGTGTTAATTACCCCTGCTCTGTATTTTGTGTTGAATATCATTTTTTTTAATTACAGGCTCCATCCCAGGTTAAGTCTGCATGCCTGTTGTTGAGCCAATTATCATAAATTCCCCTGTAACAATTAACAATATTGGTACAGAGCTGCATGTATTTTAAATGTTATAATTATGCTCAGCTCTTTTGTTAATTGGCCTATCTGACTCTTTACTTTTTATGCTGCTCATCTGCTCATTACCACAGCCATTTAATTCAATTAGCACCTTAATTAGAAGAACAGCCATGTCCAATGTCGCAGGACTTGTCAGAGTACGCGGCTTGATTAGCAAAGACAAACACACCATGCAAATCAGGCTGGAACATTTGGGGGCGGCAGGAATGGAAGGCAGCCAGCTGGTGAAGTGGAAAAGGAGCGTGTCTTCATCCCCCAAAGCTTTGCCAGGACAGTGAAAATAAAGAAGGCATCAGACTGAGGAAGGAATAAAATAATTTACAATTCCACGAGCTAAAGCATCACTTAACATGAATGGTGTGTAACTCCTGAGGATGATGTCACTACTAAATTATCTCCTACCCCCAGTGCTCTTAAAAAAAAAAGGCAGAAAGTTAGAGAGATGTGTAAAAATAATACAGTAATCTCCTACCATATCATATGTCCTTTTCAGAGTAGGAAGTCAAACCCCAAAGTCTAGATTCAAAGGGAGAGAGAGGAGGAAAAGGAAACACCCTGATCCCGGGTGTAAATCCACACAGCTCCACTCATCAGTACCAAGTGAGGAGTGGGTCCAGGGTATTTTAAAATCACCCATTTGACCTAGACCCTCTCATTTAAGATAGCAGCATTGCTGAGGAGAGACATGAGGAGCTGTGGAATTGTATTTAAAAAAAAAAAAAAAAAAGCTGCATTTTCCAAGAGCAGTTTTAAGTCTCAGTTTTGTTTTGTGCCAGTCTATTTAAATCTTTATTCCCTGCCTATTAATTCTCCTAATTAGAATTAAATGAAGCATGCTAAATTGCTAGATTAACCAATAATTAAGCAGGCAAAGCACTAACGTTTAATACACACAGGCAGCTCTTTCTCTTCTGTGATAGCACCATGTCATGCCTGCTCATTTTATTTGAGAGGAATTAAGAGGCTTGTCTTCTGTGATCAACACCCCCTCCCATATTAACTTACATAAAATAAAGGCTTTCCCAAAAGGGGATCAGTTTCCAGCTAATTATCAAGGAACCTTTGATTTTATTTTTTAATTCCTTATCTGTGAACCCTTGTGAAACCTATTTGAATCAGTTGGCTCAAGAAATCCAACAGCTGTACATATATTTAGCAGATAGTAGATTTTAATTAAAATGATATATTGTTTGTGTGGTGCTCCTTTTATTCTGTGTTATTTCTTTATTTCTGCTCATGTAATGAAGTCCTACACTTTTTTCCAGAGGATGGCAGTCCCTATCCCTCCCTCTAACCTCCCCCTGTGTCATTCCTTGCTCCTTCAAAATTCATTGTACATATTTCCACATAATTTTGTCTTTATGGCATGCACCTGCCCGTGGGATCTCTCAGTATCACACAATCCTCTGTGTGTGTGTGAGCAAGAGGCTGTGCACACCCATCATGGGCACTCGGTGACTTTGAAGGTTATTCCTTGGGTGTATAAGTGCTGGAAGAGCTGGGTCAGGAGCAGGACCAGCATGTTCAGAAGGGGGTTTGTGCCTCTTAGGAAGGTGCTGGCTGTGCCTTGAGCATGTAACTCATCCATGTACAGAGGGCAGCAAAGGCTCATGAGAGAGATTTCATAAAGCTGCTCAGTCCCATGGCAACTGAACACACATGTTCTTGTCTTTTATTCTTTGGGGTTAAGCTGTTAGCAAAAATTTGGAATATTTCTTCTTGTTCCCTCCAGGAGCAGAAAAAAATCTGATGGAGTCAGGTATTTCTCTTGGGATGAGTATCCAGTATTTTGCAGACAGGTCCAAATTTATTTTGCCTGTGGCTTGAGCAATCTGCCTTTGAAGAGGAAGCTGTGTGGCTGTATTCAGGAGCCATGGCTTCTGTTTTGAAACCACTTTGCAGCTGTTTGGCTGCAGAACAGGCAGGGTAACACACTGCCTTTGATGAAATCCCATGACAAGAAAGGCTGGCCCAGAAGTCCTGTTTCCCAGAGATACCAAACAAGAGGCTGTGTGTCTGCTCACAGTCCCATCTCTCTTGTGGCCAGCACTTTGCCCCAGAATAGGTGTTTTTACAATATTGTTGAAATTATGTAATATTTGAAATATATTATATGAAATGTAAAATGAAATTATGTAATATTGTCCCCTTTCACTTAAAAGTAACTGTTAAAACTCCCCAGAAAAACCTGTTAAAACTCCCACTGTTAAAAGTGGGTGTTTTAACAATATTGTTGAAATTATGTAATATTTGAAATATACTGCATTTCGTATATATTATATGAAATAAAAAATGAAATTATATAATATTGTCCCCTTCCACCCTGCAGGTGAAAAGGACAATCTCTGTCTTGTTTCTTTCCTCTCGAGGTGATCCTCTGTCTTTTGGCACTTGCATGAGCATCTTCTGAGATAATTTACTTGGCCAGTCTGGAGGAAAAGCAATGCAAGGATATAGACTTTTTCCACTGCATTAACCAGTTGGATCTGTACACCATCAGGCCAAATGTATATGGAGGTATCATGAGGGCCAGAGAAGGATCTGCAGTTGGTAAAAACTGTCAGTGATGGGCCTCTTCTTATGGTAGTAAATCAGAGGCTTAGCCCAGATATCACCAAATTGCAGTTTATGTCTGTAAACACAGAGGAATATCCTGGATTAAAATTATGGATAATGAAAGAGAACAGATTTGAGTTTATTTTATTTCTTCTCCTCAAATGAGCAGTCCTGCTGGGTGCAGGGAAAACTAAGTGTCAGTGCTGAAGACATTAAAATTGCCTTATTTCAGAGGTTTGGGGGTTTTTTTAAGAGAATTTCAAAGAATTTCAAATTCAATTGATCTCAGTTCATGCAGAGTTTTCTGAGCAACAGCTTTGCATCAGGACAGTACAGTTTCATGTTCCTGTTCTACACACATCTCAACCTGAGCAACACCAAGTGCTTATGGTTTGGAGGTAAAGCTATGCAAATACTGGCATATGGCTGTGTTTTTTTCTCTGTCTCTCTCACATGCTCCCCAATTTAAGGCTGTCTAAATGAGCACTTGAATGCTTTGGCATAAAACTCCTTAAAGGCAATGCCAATGCACATATCTCAATATAAACAGGAGCTCGGGGGCTTTCCAAGGACAATTCGTAGAGTCATGGCCCAAGACAGTTTTCAATCCTGACATGTTCAACTTGAAAATAAAATAAAATTATAACAACAGTTTAGAAGCATTAGGGATAACCATTCCCAGCAAGAATTTGACCTGGTTTTGCAGTTGCTTGTACAGACCTGCTGATTAACATGGAGAACAATAAGTGCCCTCTGAATCAGTAATGTCAAAAAATAATAGTGTGATGATGGGGCCTTGGAAACCAAGGTAAATCAAGATGTGAGTGAATGCCTTCATTTCTGTGAGGGGCCAGACTGAGCAAGCTGGATTCTAATTTCTCAGCTGTCCTGTGGTGTGAACTGTGTGGCCCCTGCACTACATGGCGAGGACAGCAGAGTCTGCCTTCCCTTTTCAGATGGCTGGCTGATTGATTCATTCCTCTTCTTTTTTACAAACCAGGCTTCTTACATGCTTTGGTGAAGCTCTTAGTCAGTCTCTGGTACCTCTGTTGACTCAGTGTATGTGTCTGTGTGTGTGTGTGCAGGCACATGTATGGCACTTCATCTGCTTGATGCAATAATATCCTGGGGGAATGTGCAGGCTGTAAACTTCTTCATAACATCCTGTTCCTGCAACTTGGAGATATTGACTCTGAAGGGAAACAATGGCATGAATAAAATAAAAATAAAAAAAGTTAATTATCCTTTGTGTTTGTAATTTAATTAAAGATGCAGTAAAGTTTTACTGTTTTTCCAGGTGATGATGTTTAGGGCTCTGAAAAGCTATTTGTGCTGGTGAGATTAAAGTGCATTTTAAAATGTTCCCCGAGCACTTTCACATTTGTTGATAGATTTTTAAATTAAACTTTAAATTGTAATCTAAATTACCTCCAACAATTCATGGTCCCTGTAATGAACTCCCACCATTCCTGCTGTCATCTGACTATGATATACTGTAAATGGTAACTGCTCAGGGTTTTACTGAATAGTGCTTTGGTATTACTGCTCTATATTAGTTGTGTACAACCCTCAAACAGAAATCAAAGCACAACACAGGTTTGGTTTAGCATAGTAACTTTATTATTTGCTGGTCTTTAGTCTTAGTGAACACTGCTACTGCTAATCATTTGGGACCTCATAGAATATACTTCCAAATAATTTTTTAGGCATTCCTGTCAAGGTAGAAGTATTTGCATTTTGCCAGCCAATGAGCTTTTGGACATTAATCCTTAATGGGTAAAATAAAACTAATTGGGGAATATGAGTTCAAGTGCTCATTCGTAAAGTGACCATGGCTCATCAGCCCCTGAGGCACAATTAGAAAATACTTTCCTAAATGATTGATGTAGAGTCAAAGAGGAAAAGGAGATTGCACAGGGATGGTGAAAATAATTCACCATGGGCTGCTTCAGCATGTGATGTAGGTTTGGTGAGACCAAATGGTTTCCAAGAGCAGAGCAGAGCCTAACTTGCAAATCACTGCCTGACCCTGGGACATCATATTGCCTGAGGCTCATTGAGCTGTTCCTGGGATGAAAGGAAAAACTCCAAATGTAAGCTGGTCTAACATCCATGGGGAGCTCTCGAGGATCACAAGAACATTTACACATATGGAAAATTAGAAGGAAAATTTATTCTCACAAAATAAGTAAATTTTAAAAACCACAAATCCAACCAAACAAAAAAACTTTACATGACCTGAGGATAAGTTCCTAGGGAAGAGCAGAGGGAGAAAATAAGCAGCTCCAGGAGTTCTTTGGTGCAGAAGGGTGCCTTGTTATGTTCCAGCAGTCTGTCACATAGAACCTTTTGACATGGGGTTTCATCTTTCAGCTGGAAAGCTCTTGGTGGACTTTTCTTCTGCACAGCTACACATGCTGTACAGGTCTCAGCTTGTGGGTTCCATGAGTTCCCTGTTTTAAATACTCATTATGTGAAATGAGTATTTAAAACAGGGAACTCATGGAACCCACTGGCTTGTTTGGTTACATTTGATTTCTTAGCTCTCCTGCTATGAGGAAAACGAACACTCTTTGTGTTTCCTGGTCACCTTTGCCATTTGTCATCATTCAGTGTGTTGGCAGCCATGCTGGAAAATGTGAGCATTAATTAGACTCATTGCTTTTCCTTATTCCAACCCTCATTTCAGATCAGGACTATTGCATTCTTCTCCTTCAAGCCCTCTTTTTCTTAAACCCCTCTGCAGATAAACTACTGAAGGAGAATGACAGTGCCTGTGGTGCTGACAGGCCTCAGTCCCTGCCTGCCAGGCTGAGCAACTCCTTGTATGGGTTTCCTTTTCTTCCATATGGTTTTCCTTTTATTCCCTTCCCGTCTGTCTCCTGTCTACCAAAGGTAAATTGTGCCAAATTACCCTGACAGCTTCCTCTGATAAGGTAGATGATTTTCTAATCAAAGAAAATGCATTAGATACTGTCTACCTGGACTTCAGTAATGCATTTGATACTGGATAATGATCACTTGGACTGGGGGACAGGGGAATGAGCAGAAGGATTAGAGGGTAGGCCAGGAGCCCACTCAAGTGAGACAAAACTGAGGAGTCTTTGGATGGGAAGTGCTGACCTGAGAGACCACCACTTAGCCATCACTTATGGACTGGATATTTTGAATATTTTCACCTGTGACTTGGGCAGAAGAAAGGAAGGAAGGACAAGGGTTGATGGTGATGTTTGCTTATGAACCAAAATTAGGGGCTTGGTATAGTCTGCAGGAGGATCAGAGAGTCATAGAGAAAGATCTTGATAACTTTTTAGCTGGAGGTAGCACCGAAATTGTACAAAACACAAAATCGTGGTGAGGGACTGGGAATGAAGAATGAAGACTGAATTATCCTACTGATACATAAACTTATTAGTTTTTAAACATCTCTGTCCACTGAGGGCCTCTGTATTTATCTGTGTGCAGTTTTTTATTTCCATTTTTATTTCAATTTTTCTTCCAATTCAGAAGTTTAAATGAGCAAGGCTTTCAGACTGTGCTCATTTTCAGCTGGAGACAGAGGTATCAGCAAGCATTCCACAGCTCTGAAAGCAGAGCCCATGCTGAGCTACACACAGAGCTCATGCCCTCTGCAAAAGATACAGAGTAGGATGCTTCTTTTGTGAGGAAAGTGAGACTGCAGTGAGAAGAAAAACTGGTTTATAGTTTTATCAAAAAAATTTTAAAATAAGTATAAATTCAAGCAAATATCTGTCTTGAACTTTTGTGGGTTTTGAAAAGTAAATGCTGATATTTCAGCTCTGTGCTGCTGCTGATGAGCAATTGATGAGTTGATTGCCTTCCTGGTCCCACTGAATTGGAGTGCTGCTGGAAATACTGGGTCAGCCATGTGAGCAAAGTGTTCATTGTTCACTGCTTACAGAATCCCTGTGCTATGATAGTAAATATTGTTTTCTCCCAAGCTGAAAGCACACAACTCCAGTTTTGCAGTGTTTCATTGGGAAAAGCTGCCCTTTTTAAAAAGCAAAATTATTATGAAAGGCAAAAAGGAAAAAAGACAGTGGGGGTGAGGGATGGATTTATTCTGCCCTTTGTCCAATTTATGGAGCTGAAGTTTCCTAATCATAATGCTATGTGCAGACAGCCGTTTTTCCAGTATAATTTTATCCAAAATTTGTAAGGGAAATACTCACTCTCTTAAATGCATACAGGATTATTGACACTGACAGAGCATGTTGAGCATTCCCCTAAAAGGACATGGTTTCTTTTTTCCCCCTTTTAAAGTGATTGAGAAATGCCCTGCAATGAACCTGATGAATGAATATACATAGCAGTTTTACATGCTGCTACCTACAGACAGCCAGTCCTAATTTAAGGTGGGAAGCAGATAACAAACTTCCCAGTGCACAGCAGGATACCATCTCTCACTAATAGAAATTCACATTCCATATTGTACATCAGGCTGTTGGCGTCTGAAATGCTACAGCGGTGCTAACATTAGAATTCAGAGATATTTGTTGACACTTCTCTTGAGACTGCTCATACACACACCCCCTCAAAGAGATAGCACGAGCCTCAAAATGAATTTGTTGGTGAGGCTTTGGAGCCCTGCTCTATTCACATGTGGTTTCATTTTTCTCAACCTGACCTTTGGTTCGCACAGCGATGGCTTTGGTTTGCTACTGGTTTCGAGGCAGGAGCTTCAAGGGGAAATGAGCCCATGTCTTTTTTACCTCTTAACAAAACTGTGGTCTTGTAGTGAACAGAGATGATATCACCCTTACAAAGTGATACATGCAGGTTAAAGGATG
>NC_082344.1:68426862-68539362 GCF_027477595.1 Haemorhous mexicanus | reverse complement strand
CATCAAAAATCTTTTTGTTGCCTTTCTCAGTCTTCAGAATATTTTCTTTTACATTATCATTAAGCCAATTCACATGAAAAAATTTTCAGTTCCTGATGAGTCAGAATCATCAGTACAGTGCTTCCCACCCTGACTGTGGCCACAGGAGTCATTACCACAAACCCTGCAGTTATTTGTGGTGTCCACTTCTTAGAACAGAGTGTCCCTTCACCCTTGTCGTGGTGTTTGACTGGTGAGAAGTAATCACCCAAGTACAGAGTTCCTTACAGGTCATTCTGTGTGTCTGTGGAGATACTGAAATGCCACAGTGCCCCAGGTCAAAGGGTTATGGGCACACAGCCTGTGTTAGCCAAGATTTGCTTCTACTGTAACATCTGTATGTGCCAATGCTGTCAAATCCTGGGACTCAGCGTCTGCTGGTGTGATCCTGCCTGTGGGATTTGTGTTAGACAGTCTGTCTCTACTCTAAACCAACTCTGAAGTGTCACCTTGTCCCAGGTGACAGCAAGTTCCACCTTGTCCCTGGTGATGCACAGCCCTTCCTGGCCCTGCCTGAGGAATGCTCTTCCTTTCACCCACCTCCCCCAGGCTGACAGGGATGTGAGTGCACATCCCTGGAGTTCCTGCAGGATTCTCAGGTCACAGGATGCACAAACCTGCTTGAGCTCTAGACCATGAAAATTATGGGCTGTACATTTTACACTGCATCAAAAGATAACATGTACAGTGCTGATAGATGCATCAACCTGATTAATTGTATGGTGGATTTAAAAAATGGGCTGCTACAGAATTCCTGTCTGTGAAGAAGCTGTTGATCTCTGGATCATGCATTCAGAATTAAAACCATCTGACAGCAATTTATCTCACAGCTGTCCTGAATACATCAGCTCAAAATTAGTTTTGTTATTCTAATAAAGATGGGAAAAAAACAAATTACAAAAGGGCAGATATTTTTCATGGTCTTAGAGGAGACAGCAATACTAAACTTTATACAGAACAGAAGAGAACAGAAATCCCACATTATTATGTGAGTGTAATGGGGTTTAGAGTAGCACAAATCTTTTCCCCTGCGTGTAGTAACTAAAACTCTTGCTGTTCATAGAACAGAACGTTCAGCAATGTTGCTTCAAATCCTGTAGTGCAATAGGTGCAAGGAGTAGTGCTTTATTTCCAGGCAAAATCAGAAATGCATCTCCCACATTCACCATATCTCAACAGAGTGAGAAATTCTGTAAAGTCCCTTGTCCATTTCCTTCTGCTTTGTCACTCCTGAGTAAACTTCCCAATTCTTGATGTATTTATCCTTCTGTATAAATACAAGAGTATATAGAATGGCAGTGATATTTGCTGTCAAACATTTTCATTGTAGGCATCAGAAAGCTTCCTAGTCATCAGCAGATTAAAGGCTGCAGGTGTGAAACAGGTGTGGCTTGGTTTACATATGCCTTTTGCATTTTGTTAAATAGACAAATGACAGAAGCAGAAGGGAAATTTAGAAGTCAGGACTCATTCTAAGCCTTCTTTTAGAGTAATCCAATTTACATAATGTATAAACATAAAGTAATTCAGCAGCTTGACCCCCAAGGCAGGAGCTCTGATCTCTTAATTATAACCTGGAGCACTTTGCATATGTCAGTTAAAGTTTCCAGGTCTCATTTTCCTGGTTTGTCAAGTAGAGAAAATAGTAATTACCCTCCTCACATGGTTCTTAATCCCTTTTAAGGATTTTTAAAACTATAAAAAAAAAAAAAAAAGCCCAGTGATGCCATTCCTAGTGGCTGTGTGGTTCAACTGTCTGCAGCCTGGAGGGCTTGACTGGCTACCAGGGGCTGTAATAATGAGGGTTTCAGCCACATCTTGATGAGCTGTGATTACTCAGGACACATCTTTAGCCTGCTGCTGTGTTATGAGAACTGCTGCCTTCACCACTGAGAGTTGTGCAACTTCCTTCTGGCTTCTAAAGTTGTTGTTTCCAAGGAATTCCTTTCTTCTGGTAACTGGTAATGGTTTCTCAGGCAACAAGTCCAAATGCTGGTGACTATTTCACCTCATCCTGTTTTATTTTAATGTTAATGACACGATAGAAACAGTCAGACCACATCTTCTTCTTTCCTTCCAGGACTTTTGTATATAAAGCTCTTCTCTCAATTTAAAGTGTGGGTGCTTGTTGGAATCAACAGAAAACCAAGAAGTGTCATCCATTGCTCAGTTCTTCCTAAAAAAAGATGGAAGAAATATCTGTGGGTTGGAGGAAGAAGAGGGGAACTAAGGCCAGCCCTGCTCTGGCCAGGACAAGAGAGCAAACAGGGCAGATGCTGGGGTGTGTAGGAAAGATATCACATCAATTTTTTGGTAACAGTTTTACTCCTTACATCAAAACCCCTCAAAGATTAATGTTCTCAAAACAAAAGGGAGAAAAATTTCACTCACTTTCATGTATCCCTCTTAGCTCATCCCCGTCAGATACTCAAATACAATGTATAATCCTGCTCACAGCAAACCTGGTAGTAGGCACCTTTTCAAAAAGAAAGAAAGTAGCATTTGCAATCCTTAAAAGATGTAATGGTAAATAAACACTGTAGGCAAAGGGGGCTTGAGAATACGGGAGCCAGTTGAGTAAAGCAAGGCTTGATCTCCTCTTGCAGTGTCCTAGAGTGGAAAACAGATTTTTCATGCTGTACACAGAAAGGTTTATCCTGAGTGTGGGCATGCCCAGCTGATGGGTTGAGAGTATTGAATGTAATTATTTAATCTAACAATCTAATCACCAGCCATCCGTTTACAGCTATCAATCAATCATCAATTTGCTATTCATTGGTTCAGCAAACAATGCAAATTTTTTAATTGGCTGAACTGCTAAGTGGTGTTTCTGTGAATGGGATGTTTTAACCCTTTTGAGGTCTCGAGAAGTACAGGGTGCAGGAAAGCACAGGGGGAACAAAGTGCTCGTAGCCGGCGGTTTCGCCCACCTCCAGCTGCCTGGGGGGCGGCTGGGGCAGGAGGAAGGAAATCCAGGTATCCCAGAGCGGATGGATGGGATGGAGAGGGGCGGGCACCAGCTGGGAAGGGTTGAGTGAGAAGGGCAACAACATGGGAGAAGTACTATCCAGGAAGGAATAGAAAAGGGGGGATTTGTGTCCGGCATGGCTGAAGGGACACGGGAGGACAGGAGCAGCCTGAGGCTCCGGGGCTGGTCGGGGCTGCCCGCCCCGAGCGCCGCAGCAGCCGCGGCTCCGTCCCCGCTCCGAGCGCGGTCTGCAGGGGGTGCGATTGCCCCGAGAAAAGCTTTCCTCTCTGCTGAGCCATTTTTCGGCGTGGTTTAATCCCAGGCACGGAAACTTCCCCCCAAGCACTGGTTTGATGGCAGAACAGGTAAGAAGGTTAACCCTAATCTTGGTTTCATCCTGCGCGCTTCCAGCCCTCTGATAAGAGTAGTAAATGCCCAGGTCGCAGCACTGCGAGCTAAGCCATTGTTCCCAGAGACGGTGATGTCATTGCTGGTGTTTTCCTTTATCTCATCTATATTTTAATTAACAATTTCAGACCCTGCAGTCAGACTTAATAATCTGTACAGACGTCTCTTCTTGTAGATAATGATCAAGTCAATTCAGCCTGAGGGATGCAAGCAGAATCTGCACACAGATCCATGCAATATGTTACCCAAGCAGGAGAAAGAGACAAAAATAGCTGAAGACATTAAAAATTCATGCTACACAGTGTTCTTTCTAAATCTTATGGTCTTGGTTCTTTTTTTCCCTTTAATGTGCTACTATGAAATAAAGTTAGTAGATAGAATTAATTCATTGCTTTGGCATTTTGTTGTTCCATCTACGGAATTCCAGGGCCCTTTGGACATCCTGTTATGTTCCACACATATAGCTCCATGGCCAAAATATCAACAGCTATAGGCTTGCAGCAAAATTACATTATAAACAGTTTATATTATTAACAATATGGCAGAGCTGTCTTTCAGTGGGTGAGCTGTTGTCTGGATATCTCATGAGACATTGCTAAACATCCTGGAGTAAGAGGCTCCTCCCTGGCACTTTGAAGTTCATGGGGCTTTTGATGTTGACTTCATTAACAGTAGGATGAAGCCTTTATGTTGCCTATGTATGGTATAAAGCTGACCTTTTACTGAATCACTGTTGCTATGTGAGCCAATCATCTATTTGATGCATCATCTCCTTGCTCTCTTTAAGACAATTCAAGTAAATGTCACCCAAGGTGCAAGCTGAGGAAATTCCTGAGGCAGAAAAGCAGCAAGTTTGTGGAGCACAGCTCACTCTCTTTTTAATTCTTCTTTCCCCTTTGTACCAATCTTTTCCTAAAAGCATTGCTCATTGTGAAAATGCATTCACCAATGGTTATAAAAAGATTAGAATCTGTGCCAGCAAAGAAGTGCAAGTGTTTACTGAAATGAAAATGCATCTTTTAGAAATTTTGTCCAATTTTGTAGGAAAATGCCATGTGAAGCTCAACAAGGTGAAACAATTCTTCCAGTCCCAAAAGTTGCTTGATCTTGTAAACCAAGGTACTGAGACATGTCACAGCTACACATAGGGGGTAGCAATAATCTCTTTTAAGTGATGAGATCATAGAATCCTACAGTGGTTTGAGTTGGAAGGGATTTTAAGAGTCATTTAGTTCCAAACCCCTGACATGGGCAGAGACAATTTCCCCTAGACTGAGTTCCTCAAAGTCCCATCCAACCTGGCCTTGAACACTTGCAGGGAAGGACAACTTCTCTGAGCAGCCTGTTTGTTCCAGTGCCTCACCATCCTCACAGTGAAGAATTTCTTCCCTAAATTTATATTTACTCTAAATTTACCCTATTTCAATGGACAGCCATTCCCACTTGTCTTATTACTATGCCCTTTTGAGGTCCTTGTCAAAAGTCCCTCTCCAGCTCTCTTCTAGGTCCCCTTCAGGTCCTGGAAGGTGATGTAAGGTTTCCCCAGAGCCTTCTCCAAGCTGAACAACCCCATCCCTCTCAGCCTCTCTCCACAGGAGAGGTGCTCCAGCCCTCAGAGCATCTTCATAGCCCTCCTCTGGATGTGCTCCACCACACAGAGCTCCATGTCCTTCTTTTGGAGGCCCCAGAGCTGAACACATTCCTCCAGCTGGGGTTTCATGAGATCAGAGTATAGTATTTGTTGGACTTGGTAAGCAGAAGAGATTGTGGAATTGTTCTGAGTCACAGTCATTAATAAAATAGACTCTCCTTATAATTTAGCTTCAATTGCTTTGGTAATATTGTAAATGTGTGTGCTTAGTTCTCTATTACTCATATGGGAAACATAACTAATGTGCAGCAATCTTGTCTAGTGCTTAGTTTAAAATCAGGATGGAGAAATAGCATAGAAGGAAGTTTCTTAGGTATTCACATGGCACTGACTCCCTAGAATGGAGCAATCTATGAAACATAAATCTTCTCTCACCTGTACTGGTATCCTAATGTGACTGCAAAATTGCTGTTCTATTCTTCTCTGATTCCCTGGGAAGTAATATGTTTTACCTTATGGAATAAACAGATTCAAAATCTCAGAGATAGCTGGAGAGTTTGATACATGTAATCTTTGGGCTCACTTTCATTTGTCCTTAGTATTCCAGCTGGCATTGGCCTTCTTTGCCTCTATGTCTGTATGTGCTGTGCAGCCATGCCACACATCACTCACCTTTTCCAGTGCCACTGCTCAGAGGTGTGCACCAGCCTTTTGCAGTCAGTGGTTAATACATGTCTATAATTGTTCACTTTTTGGTTTCCTTTCCTCCATCACACATGCATTCAGTAGCCAGTGACACAACCAGCTCAGGTAAGCATTTCTGTTTCCTTTGAGGGGATAAGAATGTTGGAGGTGTTATAGAAGCCAAGACTATCAGAAGTGACTTGAGATTTGGGGTTGAATATCTGAGTCTGTTGGTGTCCAACATAAGCCACAGAGCTGATTTTCCAAAGCTCTGCCATATTGTTAAGCAGGTGAGATACCTGCTCTTTGAAAAGCAGGTGCTTCTAAAGGATCTGGGACTAGACATCTAAAGAATGAGTTGCTGAAGCTGCTTCTGGAAATCCTGACCACTGTGCTTGGTCTAAAGTGACACAAGTTCAAGGCAGGGAAAAATTAGTAACTGATTCTTGCTTTCAAGTGACCTGTGATGCTTCCTTTGCCTACTCATTAGATTTCTGAGTGGCTTTTGTCTGGTCTACCCTTTTTCCATCTTGTAATTACTTACCAAGATTCATCATCATCTTGCTGCTGCTTTGTCATTAACATTCCTTTCCTGTGCTGGCTCCCCCCAAGAGCAGACCAGTCTCTATGCTGGCCTGCAGATGCTGTCACTCCAATTACCTATTTCTTTTCTCATATTTTCTTTCTTTATCCTTCTGAGTTCCATGCTGCACTTGCACATGAAACTCTTGGACACAGGAACCAATTTTTTCAATGTACAGTATCTGGAATAATTCTGTCTGGGTTTAAAAATGAAGTTTTTCAGGGTTCACTACACTACTACTATCACTAAAGAATTACAGGTTTTGCTGGTCATCCACGTTGGGTTTTCAGTTAAAAGTCAAGCAAGTGCATTGGGTTCAAGAACCTGATGCTTGAACATATTACTGTGGGATTGCTGCTGAAAGTTATTCCCAATTTTTGGAGTCAGAGCTGCCAAATCTGTGTATTGGGTGACAACCCACCCTAAAGGGGAAGGAAGCACCCAAGATTCTGAGCGTTTATCAGATCATAGACCAGCCTGGGGGCAGGAGGGAGACACCACCACCATCCATCCCTTGGCTAAAATCAGCTTCTCTGGACCTTTATGCTTAGGTAGGACTCAAGAAACTCCAGTTACTCTAGAGGACAAAATTAACAAAATTTTTCCCTATGCTAAACTTCTACTGCTTTTTGCCTGAAAACACTCTCACACATCAGAATTGCCAGAGCATTTTGTGAGTGAGGCTCTGGAGCTACCTCTGTGAAGTTTATAGTAAAGAATTTCCCATGGACTGTGCACAGCCCTCATCCTTACAGTCAGTTGAAGGATGAAGAAGCTGCCTAGGTCTTGGGCATTTTTTATTACAGTAAGAAAACATATACATTTTTTTCCTCATTGATACATTTAATATTTATGGGCATAACAGTTGTTTTTCTTTGTAATAGAAAGTAAAATTTCCTGATACACTCTCAGCTGCTCCAGGTTCTGTGTCCAGCTGGAAAGCTGTGCCTTGTGCATTTTTCACAAGTGCTGTCCATGCTCAATGCTATACTTTGTAGACCCTGGCCTTGCTTAAAACCTGGTTTAGTATCCAACAAATTCTGCAGTTTTTGTAATTATTTAATGGAAGTCCTGAGTAAATCATAGTCATAAGCCACTCAGGAATTCAGTTTCATTATGCAATTTTCTCAGTCTTAGCAGAATTATATAGCACACATTAATTAGTTCTTACAACAACCACTTTCAAGAGTAGGGACCATGAATACCTCATTGTCCTCACAATGAGACACTGAAGTTAAATTTTCTTTAGATCAGACACAGTTGCTTCTCGTGGGTATTCCTGATGCAGCATGGCCATAGGAATGACTGAAGTGTCTGTTTAATCTTTTTGCAAAGCAAATGACTTTGGAAAGGACTGTGAGCAAGAGTTCTCATGGTTTCATGAGTGTGTTGGCCTGGACCCACGGGTGAAGTGAAGCACATCAAGCTACAAGTGCTGGGCACTGAAGCATCTCATCCACGAAGGTGCTGATGTCACTGTGGTGCAAAAATGTGCCACAGATTCTGTTATTTCCTCTGAGTCCTTATTCAGCTCCAAATTCAGCACAGAAAATGAGCCTGTCTTTTTTTAAGCACACAGATAGTCTCAATGCCTTATTTTTAGTTTTGATTTTTTTTTTCTGGTTGAGCTTGAGTGACTGGTTGCTAACTTTGACATCTAAATTTCTTTTAATATTCTTTATACGTTTCCTGGAACAGTCTTATGTCTTCTTTTTTTTAAAAAATAAGTATCAGAATACCTGCACAAAGGCATGTAGGTGGGGGTTTTAAATTCTTTTCTTATGTGCTATTTTCCCCCATCAGATGAAAGAGTGTACTTTGTCACTATTTCTTTAATATTCCTCTTGCAAACATATCTTTATATATCCAGCTCAGAGCTGATGTATTTCTTTGCAGGCATTCTTGTGCCTGTGTCCTTATAATATCTGAAGTACTATGCATTCACCAGTTGAAATGAATTATCTTCACAATACTCTTGTGATTTCAGGTAGTGCTGCTGTCTCTGACTTACAGCTAGTGTCTCTGATCTGGACATATTAACTGTCAGATGACAATCATTTTAACAATTTGAAGCCTTTAGTGAGCACAGTCTTTTTCATGTTCATGTTCTCTATTTTCTTTAATTGTGATGGGGTTTTTTTCTCCTTTCTGGAATAATTTTACCCATTTACTGGATATTTCACAATTTTTTTAGCTTGGAAGGTAAGAGCCCTAGTAAGCATACCATTATTAGCTGCCCATCCCTGATACATTTCTCCTAATGCTAAGGAGGAATATTCACCAAATGCATTCAATAACACAAGCACAACCATTATGCTGTCACACAATTAAAGGCTGAATTATAATGCACTTGAATGCGTGCACTTAATGAATTTCATTAATTAGGTTTATTTATGTTTCTCAATTTTTGAGGCCTAGACTTCACCACTTTTGTATTTTTCTAAGTCATTTTAAAAATAGTATTGGAATTATTAAAAAGAACAGATGTATTTTGTCACTTAGATTTAATTCCTAGGTTGTCTCATGGTGAAGTTTATTTACAGAGTTGTGCATACCAAACACCACAAAAGAGGCCTTTAGTGATCATGGCCAGAAACATGCACACACTCATGATTTCTGGGCAAGTTGCCTGATTTTGGTAGAGGAGATGCTCCAGCAACTGCAGACTCTCCAACTTATTGGAATCGTTTGACCTTTTCTAGCCCCAGGTCTGAAATTAGTGATGTGGCCTGGGTTGAAGCCAGGCAGATTTCTGCTGGAGACAGCCACAGACTAAAGTCCCTGGTCCTTGCTGCCTAAAACTGTGATCATATCACCAGCCCTAAACTTTCCATTCAACTGCTTTCATCCACCATGCAAAGTCTGTCAGATCAACACCACTTAACTCTGGTGTCTGGGGTAGGCAGGAACCAGTAAGATTAAATTTATATTAACTTAAATTGATTTTTGGGTGGCAAGAATGACTGTGATTCAGGATGGGATAAACATGTCCTGGAGTTAAATTGTCCACCCAGACTGAATTAGGTTTGGGTTTGGGAATAACTGAAGGTGTCTGGAAGACAGTTGACCTTAAGGTTTAGGTGATGGAAGAGGGCACAGGCAAGCAAAATCAGAGAGTTTGAATTGTTTTTGGATCTGGCAAGGGTTGCAAGGTTTGATCAGAGGTGTTGCCTCTTTGGTTTTTATAAGGCTGGAAGTTAACTAGGCTGTCTTAAACTAAGCAAGGGTTTGCACTGGTGTTGGAGTCATGCTTCTCTTGGCAGCAAGAGAAAATTTAGCAAGGGCTTCTTCTCAATCCAGTACTGATCTTTCTTCATCAGCCTGTTGGCCTAAGGTTTTTCCCAACAAAAATCCTGATTAATCTTGATATCAAGACTTCTGTAAGGTGAAGTCCTGAAATTAGACAGGGATTTCATACTGGCACAAGCCCCACCTTAGTAAAGCCTTTCACATCCACCCTTAACCCTCCACAGCCCTTGTCAACCTGATCCTTAAACCCCTGCAATTCCCTAACTGTGACTCTTGCCAACCCTACTCTTGAAACTCCAGCTGAGAGCCTTCACATCTGAAAAATTCAAAACAAACAACTTTAGGAATGAAGTGGGTCTTATTTCCAGTGCCAGGAAAAGTGCTGTTTAATGTGCAAGTGCAGTGCTTGTGGATGACAACCGTGGGCCTTTCCATACACAGCTCCCTTGCTCTTTTTCAAAGTAGCACTTATTTTGAGCTGACAATGGAAGCTTTCATTAGAAAATCAGTAAAGTTACATCATTTTTCTCAAGAGTGAAATGTGTCAGTTGTGTTCCTTCCCTAGGAAGGATAATCCATATCCTTTATCAACAAGAGACTAAAAGTGGCTAAAATTTTAAAACATGTATTAGATGAATGAGCTGTTCCTGAAATATCTCCTTACCTCCCCTCTGCTGAATGAGAAGGGCTGTCCTGGGATTCCCCTTTTGTGGAGAAACTTTCAGAGGTGCTTAGCTAATATCTCTTGTCAGTTAGGAGATGCTTGCCCTATGGATACCACAGGACACTCCTGCATTTCAGGTGTGCTGGGAGATCATTAAGGAGAGTAGGCAAGGTCCTCTTGGTGCCTCCTGGTGCAACATTGCACTAAGCAAAGCTCAGACTGATGGGGATCTTTAACCTCCTTTTTTATGACAGCTTAAGAAAAGAAACATTAAATAAAATTGCAAAAATACATAGTCCACATTTAACAGGATTTTGAGTGATGAGAAGAACTGTGGAGGAATCCAGCTCTTTGGGGTGAATGAGCTATGCAATGGGCAAAGAAATACTCAGGTTATAAAAGGGAAAGAAATAATTAGAAATAATTTAAACTATTACTCTCATTAGTTTCTGTACTCCTTGTCATCGCTTACTACTTAGCTCTGAATATTTCCCTGTGTTGACTATGGAAAATGCTGTCCCAGTGTGGAGCACCAGCCTGAAAAACTATCTAAATCCTTGGCTGGATAAAGGACTGGAAGATCCAGTGCCACAGACAAAGGAATGGCATGTTCTCTGCAGCTCTACTCCTGTCTAAAGAGTCCAAGCTGGAAAGAGAGCTCTAAAGCAGGCAGTGGAAGGGATTAGTCACGGGGGTGTGTGCACAGGGACACGGTGTGGAGCAAGTGTGTGCTCAGATCCCTGTGCTCACTGTGCCTTGGGACTTCACCGAGGCCAAAAGTGCAGCAGGAGTCAGTGCTGAGAGTCCACAGTGCTGAAAACAAACCCCAGGATATTAGATGGGATAAGGATTTTTTTCAGTGACACACAAATATTTCAGGGTGTGAAAGAAGTAGGTAGCAAAGGAAGCCTCACTTCTGATAAAGCTATTTTCTAATTTTCCATCTGATGTTTTGTTGTGCCTTCCTCACTATTCTTTTAACATTGAACACTGCCAGGGATCTCAGTGGAAAATCCATATGCTCCAGTCAGGATGCTCCCATATAACCATGACTCCTTTGGTTTTGATTGAAATGAATAAACTGTTCCCTTGCACTCCTGCTTCTAGGACAGGAGCTGAGTGCTGTGAAGCCCCGTCCTGCTGCTTGCAGTGTGAAAGGAGGAGTCACAAGCTGACGTGCCTGGCTGAACTTCCTCCTGTGAGCACTGCTCACCCAGAGCTGGGCTTCTGCTGTGGGAGCCCGGCTGAGAGCACAGAACACTGCCTGGGAGGGAGAGAGGTGTGGGCGGGTGAGTGGCAGCAGGAAGGGTCAGAGACAGCTTTGTGTACTAAACATTCCCCCCACGCAAATGCTACTCCGGGGGTGGCTGCCTTTCTTAGTTTCAAATTTAAAAGCCACAATCCAAAAATAAAAAGACTGTCACTACAAATAGTAGAAGTGAGGCCAACAAGTCAAACCTGGGCTGGTGCTTTGTTGTTTTTGAAAGGTGGATGTGTGTGGGTTGTGAAGATTATTTAAGCAAGTCACTTTTGAGAAGGAAGAGCAATATGGGAAACAAATGAAAAGTGTTTTAGCTGTTGATAATTTCCTTTTTCATAATAACAATTGAATGGAACATATTAGTAAAACTCACTTTCTGTACACCTACACTGTATAACTTTTAGACAGTATGTTGGGTGCTAAATCCAAGATGCCAGAGAAGAATCTAGTCCTTTTGACTTAATCACTTGTTTAAAATGTGGTTTAGCATAGCATGTGTTTTAGACAGCAAGAAGGACTGTTTATGGTGGTAGGTTAGGACATGGTAAATAAAGGGGTGAAATTACTGTCTGCTTTTTACCTGCATTCATTCCTCATGAGGACACTTCCACCCTTTCATGGAGAGTGCCAGTGCTGCCTCCCAGGTCCAGCAAAGTTGCTGTGTCCCTGCATCTTCCTCCCTTCTGCCCCCATCCTTCTCTCCATGTACAACTTGCCCCATTTGCAGCAGCTCCTGTCCCTGCACCCTGGTGCCACGCTGCTCCCCAGCCCCTTGGCAGGGATCTTTCTGGCACAGGGGTTTTTCTGCACTTGCATGAGGTGAGCTCTGGCTGTTTCTGGCAGGAGGAGGCTGAGGCTCCTGTCGTGGGGATGAGTGCCTGACAGCTACTACCAGCCCTGCCCCTAAAGCCTGACAGACCCCTCAGCCTGTTTCCCCCATCCATCCCATTGCATATCCATGAGTAGGGCTGTGGGAGTATTTTTGTGGTCTTTCACCTGTCTGTGTGTGCTCTCTTCTGTTGGTGTTTGTCTGTCTGCAGACACACAGAAATGGTGCAGCCTCACCTTGAATGTTGGGTGCAGTTTTGGGCACCACGATATAAGGAAGACATTGAACTATTAGAGCCTGTCAAAGGAGGATAACAAAGAGGCTGAAAGGCCTTGAGGGGAAGCTGTGAGGAGAGGCTGAGGGCACTTGGTCTGCTCAGCCTGGAGGAGACTGAGGGGAGACATCATTGCAGTTACAAATTCCTCATGAGGGAAAGAGGAGGGACAGACACTGATCTCTCCTCTCTGGTGACAGTGACAGGGCCTGAAAGGCCATTCCTGAAGCTGTGTCAGGGGAGGTTTAGGTTGGATAGTAAAGAAAGTTTTTTCAGCCAGGACTTTCTATTTTTAAGGCTCATGTATTTTATCTGGGAAGAAGTTCACGACCACCAAATTATTAGGAATTATTACTGGCCTTAACTGGAACTGAAGCAGAAGTAAGAATAAAAGCTGGTCTGAGTCTCTGGTTATAATCCTTTTTGTCTAGGAAAAAAGTCAGGAGGAAAGACAGTTAAAACAAACATGAATTAATAAGGGAAGGATATCATGTTGTTTCTGCTGACTCTCAGGATCTTTTCCGATGTTTGTTTTGCTTGGCCTTTCTATCTGCACCGAGATATGAAACCCTACAGCTTGAGTTTGGTGATTTCCCTTTGAAACAAGATGGTTTTCAACTCTCCAAAGACTGAAGGTTGAACTCTCACAGCTGTGATGGTAGAAGTGTGGGATAACTCCCCTGGCCTCAGTCTCAGTTACTGTAAATAATTTTATGAGGTGTGGTTTCAGCTAGGTTTTCCTGTTGTTCTTGCATGTGAGGGGGTTTTATGAAGGTGATTTTTTTTCCCTTAACATATTTTTTGTAATGATAGCAGTGCCTTCTGAAAAGCCCTGGATTGGCACTCTGGACATCAAAGTCTCTGCCCACAGAGCACATACTGAAATACTGCCCAGATGATGTTGTTGAAGCATAACTTGAAGGGATCATTTGTTAAGAGTTGAGGATTATTCAGTCTCTAAAGCTACTCAGGCTCTGTCCCTAAGCAGCTACAACAAAGATCAGTTTGTCCCCAGACTTCTTCACCTTTTTTTTCCCTCTCCTCTAAGTCTGTTTAAAGCATTTCCCAATGTCTTATTCTTTCAGATGATTTGACAGTAGACTGAGTAATTTTCTCCTATCTCATGGTCATAATGCTGGTCATTTCAGGTAAAGCTGATTTTCATGCAGTCTGGTTAATTTGGACACCCAGCTTGTGTGGTCAATATGTGGCTCTTACATCCTGTAAGTATATCCCATACCTGGTCACCAGGTGGATTAGTCCTGCCTGGTCACCAACACTTAGTTCTGAATTCTCTCCTACAGCTTTTCTTCATACTTTAACTCAGATTTTCCATGTTTTGGTTTCCAAGGGGTCTTGGTTCCAGCTGGGTTCCAGCTGTGCAGGATGGGAGCTGGCTGTGTCCCAGCTCAGCACACCCCTGGTGTCCTGGGTAGCACACGTGGGTCAGGGGCATGGCTGCAGCACACAGGAGAGGTAGTGCTGAGAGGAAGATTTAATGGCTTCTGCCAAGGCAGAATCTTCCAGGCAGGGGACATGCCCTTGGTATAGCAGCTATGTGATCTCCTGTCCTGTAAAAACCACAGATTTACAATTGCTTATCTCAGATGTGAGGGTAGGTCCTGACCTCAATGTCCTGCATCTTGTTTTGTGGCATTTTCAACAGACAGAAAACCATCAAAATCTTCAAGGGCCGATTTCTTCCTGATAGAAATACTTCTTTGTGCTTTATTTGTGATGTTCTTTTTGGGATGAAATCAAAGATGCCTGCATGTGGTGAGTTCTTCCAAAGCCCCTCAAAGGCAAATCTGGGGAGTTGGTTTCCTCTACTCATTATTGTTGCAGAACATCAGACTGTCATTTGGACAGGTCTCAGGAAGAAAAGGCCAATAATTAGCAGGTACTTCAATCCCATTTATATGTTTGTATTGTTTTTTAAGTTATACATAGATAAAAAAATCAAAGTTTCAGTGGATGAAGATAATTCATAAACTTGAGGCAAGTTTTATGTTTTGTCAGCATTTTTAAATTTTGTTGTCTGGCTTGAATTTTCTAAGTATATATTTTTACTTGATCTTTCTGGAGACAGGGATGGTTTCAGAGTAGCTTCCTAATCTTAATTTTAAAGAAGTGGTTATCCTTAACACTAGAACACCCCAAGCAAGGTTTCAAATGCCCAGAGGGTAAGAGAATGTTGGCCAGAGGAACTGCACAGGCCAGTTGGAAAGCTGGTGCTGTGGGAGTTGGCAGAAGCAGCAGCGTGTCCCAGTGGCTAATGGCAATGAGGAGGCTGGCTGGCATGTGGCAAGGTGAGGACAAACCTCACCTGAACCTCAGGTGTCCCTGTGAAGCAGTTCTGAGCTTTCAGGGACAGTCTAGGTGATATTGCAAGATTGGAAATGTCAGCCTGAGGCAAAGCATTGCCCAGCTCCATATTGTAGGGAAATACTTTCACTGGCAAACTCAGCACTGCTCTGATTCCAAGGAATAAGTTCACAGCTCTGGGAGTACATGGATTGCTCATGGTAGCCAACAGGCACATGTCCTGAAACACACCTGTCCTTGGGCACCAGGCAGTACAGTGGGACACAGCTTCTTCCCCTGAATTTGACAGCTCTTTTTCCCCAGTACTTTCTGTTCCATTAGTGGAGGTGGCAGTGTTTGCAGTGCCACTGTGGGAAATCCAGGTTCAAGCCTTCCCTTGTGTGTCTGGGGTGGTGCAAACCCCTGGTGTCCAGACGCTCATCAGAGGAGATGCTGGGAAGAAGAAATGCACACAGATTGCACTTTCTGTCTGTGGGATTCTGCACACACTTCATTGTGTGACACTGCAAATAAAACACACCATCCTCCTGCAGCCTCCAGGCTGCAATAAAGGGCTTTATAGCCACTCTATAAACCTCACAGAGACCTGCTGTGCAGCAGCAAGTGCAGGCTTTCGTGGTACAATGGATTTTCAAGCAGCACAGTCAGAGCTGGCTCCCAGAGATCAGCTGAGGAGCAGCCCCGTGTGAGGAGCCAGAGCTGTGCCAGCTGACTTGGCCTGAGCATTATCTGCACTGATTAGCCCCAGTGGAAAGCAATACTGGTGCAGTCACTCTGCATCTGCCTTCTGAGCCAGTGTGTCCAGAGCCAGCTCTGGTATTTCCACACAGTAGCACATTGTCTGTGTGAATATTTCTCCATGCTGCCCATGAAATCACTCTGCAGCACTCTCACTGCTTGCATGTGCCATTGCTAACCCATGTTGTTACATGTCCTGGAGGCCCCTAGTGTAGGATATACAAGTGAAAAGGGCCAAATTTTCCCCAAATTATTTACTGGTAGAATACATACTTCCTACCCTAGATAATCTAGGTCACATGTATTTAATGATTTCTAGTATTAAAGTTACTTAATGCTGCTCAGAGATGGCTTTTATTTCGCAATACCAGCATTAAAAAGTATTTTATGTATGGCTTCTAATGTAGCTGCCAGTGTTGGCAAAAATATATTCCAGTGGAAAAATTAAGCAGTGTAGACAGCAATCTAAAAAGCAGACTATAAAGCAGGCTTAAGAAAGACATCTCCAAGTGGGTTATCATCACATGGATATAAAACATAGAGAAGAGAAAATGCAGTGCTGTTCATCAAAGCTATGGTTGCTTATGTAAGGGTTGAACAAGGATGAATACTTATGAATAATTCTTCTTTTGACTTCTAGTTGTCCTTTGAAAACATAAAATATGTTTTAGAAACAGATTGTGGAGCACTAGAATGAAAAAAAAAATTGCATAGACTTGGGGAAAAGAATAAAATATATCAAATTGAGCTGAAATCTTTATGAAAAAGCATAATGGATGCCAGTAAACCTGATGCTTAAAAAGGAGCAGTGGTGGAGAAACTCTGTACAACAGTCTTCAAAGAACAGGGTGTCCATGTGGGAGAAGGGAAGCCTTGGCAGGAAAGGGGGGATGTGTCCTTTGGGTGTTTATTTGGCCCTGGTGCTGTGCCCTCAGCAGAGTCAGAGGCAGCCTGGCTGTGCTGAGAGCAGGCTGCTCAGCAGATGGAAGCATTACACTCAGATCCAGAGGGGAAAAGGATCTGCTGGTGCCAAAGCCTTGTTACCATGACACCTAATCTGGTTCAGAGAAATCTCTAGCAATTTGTAGCAAACTGTCTGAGAGGTGATAACAGGCTTAGATTTATGCAAGGAAATTCTCAGAGAAATTCTGAAGTCCTCAAGTGCCACACAAGGGATGACAAATACTGGAGGGCAGAAAAGAGAACATGTTCTAGGGAAGTTGCTTGGGTTTTCAATCATGGCTGTAATGCTGTGCAAATGTTCATGCAGATGTCAGCACTCAGTCAGAAAGGTGTGTAAGCAAAACTTTTATTTGTTTAAAAGATAATGGTGCTAGTGAAGTGTAGCATATTTTGTGCTTGCCTGAGGGATGATTACCAGAATGGCAACTGGTTTTAATCTCCCAATATCAACAGAAGGAGCATTTGTTTCCTTAGCTAGCTTGTTCCACTTTGTATGTATTAGTGGTCCATACCACTAATAAAGAAATATTGGGCTCATCTTTATTTAGGACTCCATCTATGTGACATCTGCAAATTTTTCCATGGCTGTTTTCTTTTTACTTCCATACCATTCCATGATGAACCTCACTGAGGACTTGTTGAAATCTTTCAGCTAGCTGTGAATCTGTGCACTGTTTGGGTTATTTGTGTTTTGTATCACCCCATCTCTGTCAGGATGTCAAGGCTGAAACACTCAATACACACTTGTTCTTTCATCAGATTCTTTATCTGTTTTGCCACAATTTTACCTGAGGTGGACAAACTTTTTGTTTGTTTGTTTGCACAGATCTCCCCCAATATATTTGGATATTTTTAATGTCAGCACAACAGTTTCACTCCTCCAGTCTTTTGGAACTTCACACTACCTGCATTTAATGTTGTTAATGCCAAAATCTCTCAAGAAGTAACAGTGGGCCAGAGCTACTCCACAGTCTGCTTTTTCACAATTCTTGGGTGCAAATAATGCAGGTTGGCTTAGTAACAATATCCCAAGAGATGCCTTTTTTAATCATCTGACTCATTTGCTAACTTGACCACAGTTCATCATCTTCATGTGATGTGGGAATATCATATTCCTTCCTCCAAATATAAACTAAAACTCTTTAGTACTTCTGCATTTTCTGCATTGTTGCTGACAGGTTTATAATTTCCTTTGACTAGTGGGCCTTCTATGATAGCTAGGGTTTATTTTGTCCTTAATGCATGTCTAAAATTTCTGCTTGCTATCTTAACTTCACTCCCAGCTTCCTCTTTTAGCAGATTTCTGCCATACGCTGGCAGTCGCCCACCCCGTGGTAGCTGGTCATGAAAACCTGTCTCTGACAGCTACAAAAGAATCCTCCCAGGAAGGGGCTGCCTGGAAAAAAGGCCACTCACACACAGCAGGACCTGAGCTGCAACCCAGAAGGCACCAGGGCTCGGTAATTGTTTGCTGAGACCATCTGTGCCTGTGTGGAGGGGTTTAGCTGTGGTGGAAACATTCCTGGGATGAGCAGTGCATGCTTGGGTTGAGGGGATTTATGGTGTTTAGGATATTCATGTGAGTGGGCAGCCTGTGGGTGCTGCTGGTGCACTGACTGATCCCCTGATGAGCTGAGTGTGCCTTCAGCAAGGAGGTACCCAAGGCTGTGATGTCCAGAAAGCCTTGAGGTCAGGCTGTGGGTTTGCCTGAGCCTGCCAGCCCTGAGAACGTGACACTCACCAGTCTCTGTGACCGCTGTGTCAGCGGAGAGTGCAGAGCAGAGGCTTTGTGCACAGGCCACAGAGGTACAAAAAGGGGAGGAAATGGCCTGCCAGGAAATACACCCTGCCTTCAGCACAGTGCCAGAACCTAGGCTTGCTGTGGTTTTGATAAATCAATAATATTGGTTTGCAGTAGAGGGGAAAAGCTGGAGAGCACATGGACACATGGGACTTCTGGCTGCCTGTGTATGAGTGCCAGGTGCCATTGGGGGTGCTCTGAGAAGTGGGGCCATGTCTGCAGCTGCAGCTCCAAGGACAGGAGTGCCTCATGCAGCTCCTATTTCATAGCTGTCAGCTCCTTGGGAAAGCTCAGGATACTTTAAGGCATCTCAAATGACAAAAAAATGCAAATTGTTAGGCATTTGAATTAAGCCCATTGAGCAAGAGATTAATACACCATAATTGAGGAAGCTAAGTGGAGATACTTAATTTGCAAATGAAGCTTCATACCCAATGGAAATCTAGGGAATGCACCCTAGTAATTTGGTAAAGAATAGGGAGCTGCATTTGGGTAAGCTGAGCAGCTCTGTGGAAATATTGTCCATTGGAATAGGGGACACTTTTGCCTCAACAGAGGCACATTGTGGCTGCTCAGGTACCTCACCTGGCCCCTGGCTGCTGCTCCTGGGGTGCAGGGTGTGTGTTAGAGCTGCCCTCCCTGGGCAGACGTCACTGATGCAGCATCTTAAATAATATTAGCCATTTATGTGTGCAACAGGAAAGCCAAAGGCAGCCCTAGAACTCCACTGCAAAGGAACATTACCCAGCTAGCTCACACAGAGACATTTCAGTTTTGGTGTTTTAATCTGGAACTGAACCTCACTTGCTGTGCTTGATGCAGGACTCAGGTATGTTGGAATCATTGTTATTTCCCAGCCTAAGGTTGTGTGTGTTTGTTTGGAAAGGTAACATTTCTACACTGCATGTCAAAATGGAGCTGCTGTGGCCACAACTTTATGTGGTTTATTTTTAACCTGTGTCAGTTATGTCCTGAGCTCAGATGCTCTATTTGTAAAAGCAGAATGTCCCAGCAGTTTTCTGTCCTTTGCAGCACTGAGCCCTACAGAATCTTCACATGATTTATGCACATTGGTGACCACAGGGAGAGGAGAGCATTAGCACACCTAGCAATGTGCACCATGGCCTGAAGTGAGGGAGGAACACTGATATCATGTGGGCAAGGAGCTGCAGAACTGTATGATTGTCCCTCATAAATTACAGCTTCTGTCACCCTGGTTTGGTGTGCTTTATTCCTCATGTGAAGAGATGTTTTGCAAGAGGAGAAAGAGGAAATTGCAAAGACTTTCTCAGGCACCAGTCTGTTCACATCAGAAACAGAGTTGTTCTACTTCTGCAAACACATCAGCTCTCATCAAGGCAAAATTCTATCTACTTTCCTGGAGGAGAAAATCACTGGAAATGCTTTGTGGCATCAGTGAGTTTTGTGTGAGCAGAAACAGAGGAGAAATCTCTTCTTTTTCTCAACCATTCAACATGTCACCAGATAATTCTGCCCTGATGCACTGGAGAAGATTCACCTGTGAATGGGGCTGAATAATTATTTGGATATGTTATATGTGTTAGGAGAAGATTTCAAATTGCTTTACAAACAGCAAGAAAGTAAGTTTCATAACACTTGGTGATGTAAAGCAAGGTGAAGGAAAATTCATATCATGCTGAAAATATGTGGTTGGCTCAATTTTGAGAAATATAGGGCTTGGAAAAATAAATGGGCTGTCTTATCATTGAACTAAGAGCATAAATAGCTGTAATATTAAAAAAATAGAGAAATAAACACTGACTGTTTATAAATTAGAGGTTAGAACAGCTCGAGCTCTTCAGATTTTTGGCAGCAGGAATGAGAGCTTGCAAGCAAAGACAATTTTATGGTGCACTGAAACTTTTGGTACCTTGTTTCACTAGTGGCTGGGTGGCCCACATGTCTTCTAAAAGTCTTCCTATAGACTTCCGTGTGCTTTGTGACTACCATTTTTTCTCACCATTATTATCTGTTCTTGATATGCAGATAAATATTATAACAGAGCTGATTGATTGGCTTCAAAATCAGATTGCCATAATTCCTCCTATATTCCTACTGCACCCTGCAATGTTTCACAGTGCATGGTCCTGGCCTCAGCTCTGGTCTGTAACTCCATGGCATCTCTTGTGCCTGCTTATACTGATCCATCCTACACCATATCTATTCCTGTTTTAAGATTATGTGGGGCATGGGTATAATTCATTGTTTCTTGCAAACCATCATGTTAATTTATGGAAGGTAAAATTTTCAAGAGGTGAATCACAGACAATGCCACCCGTGTTTCTCCTGTTTCCTTATGCCCTGTTCAAGGTTCACATATTTTCATTAGGACTGATAAAGTTTGATGTTTAAACTTCTCTTAAAAATGCTGCATTTGGGATATGTTCTTCAATCTAAAGTGGGGTGTTGGGCTCTGGAGTCGTCTGTGCTTTGTGTGTCACAGAGTGTGTGCTCTTCAGAGCTAGACTGCAGGGTAGCAGACAGCTTCCCCAAGGAGACAGCTCTCCTTTGTTCAGTTCTGGCTGTGTTCTTGGCTCATTAATTGAATTCTTGGCACAGTTGTTGGACAGATGTCCACAGCGGTCACAATCACAAGACTGTTGTGGGTCTTCTGGTTGTTAGGTTTGGTTTCTAAGGAGCTTTCAGCTCCCTTTTCATTGTCTGTGCCCTTTTGAGAAATAGCTGTCCTCTCCACCACCTTTCTGAAGGGTGAGATGTTTTTCTACATAGTTCTCATCATCCTGATAGCATTGCTATGTCACCATATTCAGTTATATCAAATCCACAAATATTTTTTATTTAACCATTGGAGAGAAGGTAAAAAAAATTTGGAGGTGCTGCCTCTGCTGGGTTTTTATTGTTTATACTAACTTCACCTGAGTCTTGCAGGAAGTCCCAGAAAAATTCATGGTGATTGTACCAGGCAATGGATTGAGGCTGATGAAATTGGCACAATGACTCAGATGCTAAGAGCCAAACTACAGCTCATCAGGTGACTACAGAGAAATCAGCTGAGGCATTCCCATAATGAGAAGGAAACAATTTGTATAACATTTTTCAAGAGCAGTGATGATAATGTAAGAATGTTCTTATTGTTCCTGTGGCAGGTCCATCTAGCCCAGTACTTGTTTTCTTCAAAACCTTCAAAGTGGTGAATGTTCTGGAGGGAGAAGTGTTATATTTTTTCTATTGATGATGGGTTTTTCTGTTTCAGGTTTTCCTAGGTCCACTTGAAACCTGACTGAACTCCTAAAATCCACAGCATCCTGAAGCAAGCAGATCTACAGCTTAATCACACAATTGCCACATTTTGGGGCATTTTCCTATGCCTCTTTTTGCAGTGGGGTATCTGGCACTGAAAGGTTTCCAGGCTGTGAAGCCTGACAGATTTGTACTATGGCATGAGGCTGTTCTCAGATTTGTTCTTGGTTCCCTTGCTGATAATCACTAAATGTTCTGTTTGCAGTTTTACTGTTGCTGAGTATTGAACTGCCAGCTTTTTGGAACTCTTACAACCCAAGCTCGCATTCCTCAGTGGTACCAACCAGCTCAGGGCCCCTTTTATATGCTGTTAGGAAGATTTTTGCAATTATGTGCTCTGCATTTCAGCTTGCTCTCTTGCTCAGTATTATTCTGTCCCCACACCCAGCATTTATCTTTACTAACCAAGTAACTCAGTATCAGCACATTTTTTCATCTCCCTTCTCACAGCAAGTTTTGCATTATGGTACTTTTATTAAGTTGTTTATGACTGTGTTGAACAGCTTTAATGCCATGCCAGTCCCCAAGGAAGGAAAATGGCTTTCTTCACTGTGAAAACTCTGTTTAAATCCTGCCTTCTTTTTTCCCATCTTTTTGCCATTTTTTTTTTTTTTTTATTGATGGTCAGTTTCTTGAAAAGTCTTGAAAAGGAACAGCACTGAAGGTGTTTTAGAAATCTGAATAGGCTGTATGTGCTGGATGTCCCTTTTCACATGCCCACTGACTCCTTCAGGGAACTCCAGCAGATTTACTTTTGAGGCACAAGTCTTCTTTCTAAGAACTATGCTGACTCCTTCATAACACGTTATTGCCTCTCCTAATTGTTTTACTACACTCTTTATTAATTCATTTTGGTACAGATACCACACCCGTAGAACCCTGACTTTTGGAACAATTAAAGAAAAATCACAGTCACATTTATTGTCTTCTTAGAAAAAATGCTGCTTTTAAGCCAAAGGTTATCCACCACAGTTTGACTATATTACCTTAGAACTCCTGGGAAAGGAGGTGAAAGGGTCTTGCATGGGAACTTCCCTAACTCTCTTAGAGAAGTAAGATATTTATTTAGCTTTTCTGTGATGCTGTTGTATGATCTTATCTTCTCTGAGGCTAACTTCAATCACATATTGACTCTACTGATTCTCTGGTTTGCTTCCTACACTTGATGCATTTGAAAAAGGATTTACTATCAATTTCTATACTTCCTGACAGCTGCTTTTAAACAATGGTTCTGGCCTATATTACTTTGCTTTTAAGCTTTTAAAAGTCATGATTATGTATGTATTTGCATATACATTGGGTTTTAAAGGACACAGTGATAGATTCCACATCCCTGCAGGATGTAAAATATCTGCTCAGGTCTGCTCAGTTCAAAAGGAGGATTGCAGTAAGGATGTCGGCCAGGAAGATGCTAAAAGCAGTGTTAAAGAGAGTGAAAGTCTCCACATTAACAAGTGTTTAAAGGTAATTGTGGGAGCAACGGGGCAAACATAGCCCACATATGAAGAAGGACTTGAGAAAGGGCATGAGGGTACCATTAAGCTCAAAGGGCAGGATGAAGAGTCCTGTTGCTAGGGAGCAAAGCTCAAAACTGCCTGGTTTCCCTGGCAGTACTTGCCAGCCACACCAGCAACTTCAGCTCCCTCCAGCAGGCAGAAGTGTGCAGGAGCTCCACACTTCCTCACACTAGAAAGGTTTTGGTGCTGCTGCATCCTTCAGCCCTGGGATGCTGCTCCTTTTGTTGTGCCCAAAACAAAGCCTGCTCCTGAGACATGTCTGCTTTCACATTCTTCTAATGACGATTTCATGCCTCAATCCTCCTACGTGGTACTGAAACCTGTGGCCACCCATCTTGCTGGTGTTCCTGCCTCCATGAGCGTGTGTGCAGCTGGAGAGCCCTGAAAGGCTCGATTGCTGTGCTGGATTTTGTGTCTGGCCCTTCACTCCTCTTGGTGTGAGCCATCTTAAAAAGGCTGTAGTTCTGTGAGTAGTAATTTCCTTCTGGAAACTTCTCAGCCATGTAAGTTGTACCTCTTTGAGAAGATGAACGTGTTGTTAGTCACTGGCAGCAGACTGGAATTGTTCTGATGATTTCCGTTACCGTGCACTTTGCTGCAACAGGCTGGAAGGAGTAGGAGGAGATCACAGCACGGAGCACTCAAATCATGAATTGTGTGTTGCAGGTTCAGCTGTGGGTTATCCGGGATTCTCTGCCCCTGCAGCTGAGCCTATCTTCCATTTGCTCAGTTTCAAAAGTGAAAAAACCAGCACTTTACCTTGAGACGTGTTTCACTGCCACTAAAAATTTGGTGTTTACTGCCATTCCAATTATATGCTTAATGTGAAACTGGGTTACATTTTGGGTTTTAAGGAAATATTCCTTTGGAACTCGTGATGGAAACTGATGTTTCTCCCTGGGCTCGCCAGAACACAGGTTAGCAGATGAGGTCATGTGGGAAAAGTTGATACTTTGTGCTAACAAGGGCAGGCAAGTTAAGGAAAATACATTCTTCTAGTCTCAATAATGGCCTTCTCCTCACTTAATAAGTATATTCACAAGGACTGAAAATCCCAGCTATCCACAGAGTGGTTATTTCCTCTGAAAACAAGGTAGGTGACAGATTACTTCCTTGGAATTTTTACAAAACCCTGTTTTTCAAACAGTGCTCATGTTCTTTCTAGATATTTCATGTGACTGCAAAACACGTTAGTCAAATGGACATCCCTGAGTTTCCCATTACAGATCTCAGTTGTGTAGATGCCAAACCCAAATTGTAGCTGCTTCCACACAAGCACACTGAGAGGCAGGCAGGAGAGAGTGTTGTTTGCTGTAGAGAGGAGTGATACAATCTGCTTGCAAATGCAGCACAGCAAAAAAGAAATGGAATAATCTGTGATGCCAGCAACAGCAACGACCGCAGACAGATCGCTTTACCCTTGTCCTGCACATCAGCAACTCTGTAATATTAAAGACAAGGAGGGATGTACAAGCTGTCAGCCAAATATGTTGGAGAAGTATTAGTGAGTTTATTTCCTTAAAGCTTCAGCCAGAAAGCGTGACAGAAGTAGGCAAAATGCCTTCACGAAGCCTTGCTTTTTCTGGCACGCTTCTTCCATCCATAATGGATTGTTCTGTCTCCAAAGGGATACAGTTGGGCCCTGGAATTGGTTATGTAACAAATTAATTGCAGTATTTGTCAGCATTAAAAAAACAACAACAAAAAAAGCCAAGAAGGAAGTTGTATTTCTACCAAACTTTTGGTAAAAGTCCTATAAACACAACAGAATATTGCTAATGAAAATATTTGCTCTTTTCCACATCTCTTTATCTTTGGAATGTAAATGTTTTTCAAGTTTCTCTGGCAATTCTAGTGAACAAACAAAGAAAAGTACCCTCTTTGTACCTAAATATATTGTCATTTTAATGCCTGCCTGTTGAGGAGAGGATCAGAATCCTTTTACCTCTAGGAGCAAGGAAGAAGCATGCCATTATTGATATGTACTGCTCTGTTACTGAGAGGCCCCATTAGGGCCCCTTGATAGTGTCTCTGGAGCCAGACTTGTCTGCATTCCCACGGGGGAACAGCTAAAAGAAAGAGCAGCAAGCAAAATCCAAAATGAGAGCAATTCTGGGATAAACAACAGAATGAGAAATGCCTGAGCAAGTTTAAATGCTTAGGTGTGTTGTACATCTAAACAGGTAACCCAGTCCTGAACCCCACAGTCAGGACTCCAGCTTTTAATCTGTCACTTCTGTATTTTGGTCATTCTCTGATGCTTTTCAAGCACAGTGCAAGTATCTGAAATTTGACACAAACACTTTCATTCCTTGAGACTGAGCATGTTTTTGTGCTTTTTTTGTAGGGTAATTGGCAGAATACAAATAACCAAAGCAAAAATCCCCAAGCCTCCCTGTTCTTTTTCCCACCCCAGGCTTGCACTTTGGATGGTGCCTGGTTTGGTGCAGACAGCTTACACTGGGCTCCTTATGACTCCTTGTGCCACATGACTGAACAGAAAGCAAGGAAAGAAACTCCCCTGCTGGAGCTGGGGCTCAAAGTGTGTAGTGAACCATCACAAGGGGGAAATCAGGTGTAAGCAGAGATTGTGCAAGAAACAAAAAGACTGATGGCCACAGGCAAACTGTGTCTCAAGGCCAGGAAATGAGACTTGCCAAGTGTCAGCTAAATAAGACATAGGAAGGCAATTATAACAAATAAACCAAGGCTTTGCAAGCATGTTAAAAAAAAAAAAAAAAAGAGAACCAGGAAGGAGGAAGCAAAGCCACAAAGCATTGAGGGACAGTGTCTTTCTCAGAATTCTAGGTGAGCTCGTTAATGAACTCACAAATAAGTATTTTCATAAGTCTGTTAGAATTGGAGTCTAGTTCAGCTAAAAATTACATCCTATTTTTCATAATGAGGGTTATGCAAATTCTGTATTCTGGAAGAATGGAGGGGAAAGCAGTATCAGAACTACAGTCCCTTCAATCTGATTTGCCATATGCAAATTTGAAGAAAAAAAGACTATGAAGATGTAGAGATAAATGAGATAAACCAGATTTTTTCCCCTGGTAGTAGTCCATGTCAGGCTAACCTGACCATTCTTTGATGAGAGCATTCTCTGATAATTTACTGGTAAAATTAGGTTGGAATGTTTCCTCACAAGAGCAGATTATTGTAATTCAAAATAATTGAATGGCTTCAATGACCACCAAACCTGCCAGAGTTCAAGAAGCATTCAAACAATGTTCTCAAGCACATGGTGTGATTTTTGGGGTATTCATGTGCAGAGCCAGGAGCTCTGTGATCCTTGTGTGGGTCCCTTGCAACTCAGGATATTCTATGATTCCATAATTTCAAGAGTATGTGTTATGTGGACTGATAAAGGCTTCATATTCAAGTAATGAGTTTATTAGTTTGAGACAATCAAGAAAGAGCAAACTCATAAAATAACTGTGATTTCCTGATGTTACACAAGTGTGGTCCTAAAAAGCACTGGGCACAGCTTTTCCAGGAGGAAAGAGCAAGCCTCCAAGCCCTCCCAGCTGGATCACTGCATGCAAATTAGGTCACACAGAAAGCTTAGCTTTTTCAGAAGCAAAATTCAACTCAGAGGAGAGATGGAGAAGGGCCTGTTACCCTGTAACAAAGTTGTATCAGGACTAGGCTTTGGTTTGTGGGTGGGGAATATTTTCCTTGTGGAGGACCAAGTGTGCCTTTCCAACACGTTTGGCAGCCCACTCGTTAGCATGCTCTGCTGTCCAGTAATAACACACAGGCATTTAATCACGGGCTGTACCCTAGAAAATGAAATCACAGGGCAAATTCAGCCAACAAAGTGAAGGTTCCCCACACCTGCTTCAGCTTAATGCACTAATCTGCTTTCTCTGGAGACAGAAAGTTCTGGGTTTAGTCAGGCAGGAAAATAAATGCTGTAGTTTCCACCAACAGTCAGGATGTTCTGACACAGAACTCACACCAAAATCGGTGGAAGAGCTACATTCAAAGAGCTTTCCTGGTTGTGGTCTTCCTATGGGACTTGTGATACCCAGCCTGCCCACAGCTGTGCACAGCTCTCAGTCTTTGTGCAGCAGAAACCTGAGGATGCTGTTGGCTGCAACTGCAAGAAAGCTTAAGAAACTTTATTTTCCTTAGGCCCTGCCAGCACAATGCCTTCATACTCAGAAATGATCTTTCTGTTTACATGGAGGCTCCTTCACATCCAATTGCAGGTGTTAACAGCCCTGTGCTTATGTTACAAATCGATCAGAAGTCATCACCAAACCCCATTTCCAGCTTTAGTCAGTCCTGGTTGTACTTTAAACACAAGGATTTTCATTTCACAGACTAAGACCTCTCTCTGTTGTATTCAGAAGAGGGATTCTCTTTGCTACTTCATACTACAAAGTTCTGTGAATGGCAAAGAGAAATACTAATAAATAGCATTGACAGGAAATATTGCACCACCACCTTATTTTCTGACCACAGAAACTACTCTGGTACAGCCATAAAGGTCAAAAGCTTTAAAACTAGGTTGAAATATAAGCTGTGTAATCACTAAAGAAATCAGCTACTTTTGACTCAAACAAGCCTCAGAATGATTCAAAGATCAATGTTATGGTAATACTGCCTTATTGAGTGCTCTCTTTTCAGTCATATTTTTGTTACAAAAGTAAATAGAGTTAAAACTGATCACTTTGTACTTCTCAGAATAGTAATTGTTTAATAATAATTATTTTTACAAGACAAAACCACATTTTAGGTTGAGGAACACTTTTAAATAGGTTTTTCATATTTTTTCCTATTTTGCTTCTGCATACTTTTGAATGTAATTTTAATTTTTCACACTTCTGCTCCTATCACAGAATAAGCTGAGTTGGAAGAGTCATCAAGTCCAGCTCCTGGCCCTGCAAAGGACCATTCCCACAGGTCACACCATGGGTTCAAGAGCATTGTCCAAATGCCTCTTGAACTCTGTCAGGCTTGGTGCTGTGACCACTTCCCTGGGGAGCCTGTTCCACTGTCCAACCACCCCCTGGGTGAGGAACCTTTTTCTAATGTCTATCATAAACTTCCCCTGACACTAAATGGTTTTCATTTTTGTGACTAAAAACCACATAAAATTAAAAAAACCAACCCCCAAACCCTTCTTTTTTTCTACCTACAACACCTTCTGTCTGTCCATCCCCTCCCAAATGTCTGGGAAGTAATAAAAGGCAAATGGAAAAACAAACAAAAGCCCAATAAAATTTAAAATCTTGAATGATATACTATACTATAATTTAAGATATACTTCTTTATCTTAAATTAACATTTAACACGTTAATTTAACGGGAGTCAGTGCCTGCACGGGCTTCCCCATGGATACAGGACACTCGCAAAGGAATGTCACCGTTTGTGGCTATACTACAACCTCCTTTCTCCCTGCCCCTGGTGACTTCCAGGCAGGCACCAGTGTCAGACCCTGCTGCCAGTCAGGTAAAAGCCGCTCCCCAGGTCACGTCCTCTGGGGCTGCAGCTTCTGGAGCTGGTGGAGTCACGGTCCTTGAGGTGTTTAGGGGAAGACTACGCCGCACTCAGTGCTATGGTCTGGTTGACACGTTGGTGTTCGGTCATAGATTTTACTGAACGATCTGGATTCGGTGGTGCTGAGCCAAGTGCAGACAAACCCGAGCAGTGTCCGCCGGCAGAGTTCAGCGTTCAGCACACGCAGCCCCGGCAGAGCCGAGCGGTGGCTGGGCTGGGGCTGGGGCTGGGGCCGGACCCAGCAGAGCCCCAGAGAGCCCCGCGGCCCCGGCGGGAGCCCGGGAGGGGCGGCGCTCCCCGCCCGCCGGCAGCTCCCAGCGGCGGCTCCCACGGGCGGCTCCGGCGGGGCGGGAGCGGGGGGCGGGAGCGGAGGCCGGGCCGGCCCCGGCAGGTGAAGGAAGGGGCGGGTGCGGGGTGCGCTGACCGCAGCGGGGATGAGCGGCCGGCGCGGCGGCGGCGGCTGCCCGCGGAGCTGAGCGCCCTGTGCCGGCGGGGGCGGGAGGGCTCCCCCGTGTCCGCGGCTCCCCCGTGTCCGCGGCTCCCGGCCCTCTTCCCGCCGCGGCGCTGCTGGAGGGCTCCGGGAAACTCCTCGGGTGAGTCACGGGAGCCTCGGGAAGCGCCGGGCCGGCCCTCGCCGAGCCCCGGTGCCGGGCGGGGAAAGCCGCGGGGCTGGCGGCCCCCGGAGCCGCCGCCCGGGTTCCCGCGGCTCTGGGGGAGCGGAGGGAAGGCGCCGCGTGTCTTCTGCTCCATGGGGTGACGCCTTCAGTTCGGTGCCGCTTTGCTGACCTGCAGGTGGGAACTGGGATGGAGGAAAGTCATCGGTGTGAGTCCGCCCGTAGGGAGAGGAAAGGGTCTTCTGCGGGCAGAAAAAAGGTGTAGTTGCTTTCCTTTGGAAAGGGAAGAATGAAAGAGCTGTATTGCCCACTTGTGTTGAGCTGTAGCTTCGGTGTTGAGTTGGGAGCGTCAGGATTCATTGCCTAGCATGTTTCCAGTGATAATATATATGTATATATGTTAAAGGATGAGGCAAGAAAACGTAGCAGTGAAACATAGGATACAAATGCATTGTGCAGCATTTTCTTTAGTGTTACTCTCTACTTTAATCTTGGATGCCACCTCTTTACTTGGGTTGTGTCTGTCACTTCAGTCTAGGTATGAGGTTCGTGTCCATCTGCAGGTGAAGGTGCTGTGCCTCTGGGAGCAGTAGAGAGGACACCTGGCATGTGCTTATTTAATTTGTCAGCAAATGACCAGTGCAAATTGGATACTGCTAGCCTAGATGAGTTGAGATGGTGCATAAATGTTTCCCTTCCTATAGGGAAGGCCTGTCTGCTAAGAGCATTTTCTGGAGTCTTGATGCTGACAAAGTACAGGTCAGTAGTGGGACTGAACCAGCCTCGTGCTGTGTCCAAATTCATCATTGCAGGTGCAGTAGTTCCTGAGTGCATGTCACAGTCTCCTGTTGATGTGTGCTTGGTCTGGCTGTGCATTGAAGTTTCCTCTTGGAAATTAGTTGCATTAAGCTGCTATGTTTCTTACTACAAGAACCAATTGCCCACTTTTTCTTTGCTCTAAGGGTTAGTGTGTCACAGTTTATTAATTAAATTTAGATCTGAATAATTATACACCTCTTCTGTTTATTTTTGGTTGTATTTATACAGGAAATATAGAGCTGAAGCCTCTGTTGTTTATTTCCTTCATGCACCCCTTTCACGCTTTAGGCAAAAGCAGAATTAACTTGCTATTTCTCTTCTAGGCATAACACAGTTCTTTCCCTTCCTGTTGTAGTATTTTACAGCTATCTTGCTGTTGCAGGAGAGCTGATTAATAGATACCCCTTGCCAGTATTCCATTATTGAGGAGTCAGTACTGGGTCAGCTTGGTGGTGGGCTAAATACTGCTTCCTCCTTGAAATTTTCTTGTTTTACAATCTCTCCACTTTCCATAAACTTTTCCACAAAGCACGACAACTTCATGCTAAAAGGTCCAGAAAATAAAGAGCTTTTTAGAAAAAAGTTTTAAAGGAAGGAGATGCAGAGATGACAGTTCTGGAAAGGGTTAAAGGGTTTGAAGTTATCAAAGCAGTAAGAATGAACACACCAAGATAAGTTCTTGCAGAAACCTGGGCAGGGCTGTCTGAGCCAGAATTCCTGTGTTTGAGGCAAATCTGACCAGCTGACTGAATCTGTAAACTCCTGCTGATGCATGAACCCCTTGTACTTCGAAGGCCAGATTTCCAATGTAATATTGTTGCTAAAAAATTTAGCTTGCCTACAAAAAATGCAAAGTAGGGAGCATGAAAAGTCTCCTTGTGCAATTTCTTAAATGGATGTGAAGCAGTCTCCTTTCCTACAGAAAACCAAACATGGCAGCCACTTTGGTAATGATGCTAAGTGGAAATGGAAATGCCTTAAGAAGTGTTAACTTCTTTACAGCACCAAAACACGAGCATGGGTGACCAAAAGGCACATACACATTTGTCATTTTACCTGTAGGAAGAGTGCCTCTGACACTCAAACCTGGTGGTTGCAGTGTTGCTCTTTGCCCCACAGCCCTTGGGTTGCTGGTGCATTTATTGCTCTGCATTACAAGATTGCAGGAATAGAGAGGTGTGTGTGTGTGTTTTAACCTGACAACATTGATTTTGTGTAGGTGCATCTTCCAGCCTGTTTGGCATGGGATATTAGACAATGGGTAGATTATACTTTAGTCAGACTATCCAACAGCTTCATAAGTTGTTTGGAATGTGCAGCATTGTGCAAGCATTGTGTCCATTAATGTTTCTGGCTTAAGCCCTGATCTTAAAAGTACTTGCAGCTGTAAGTAACTCTACTATTTGTAAACTTTTAGTTTGTGTCGCTGAAGGATCAGGATCTTGGCTTGTTTGCTACTTCTACTGGACCTTGCAGGAATGTTCATAGAAACTCAGACTCTCAGGAGCATTGATTAATAGTTCTGTCAGGAATGGTGAGGACCCCTGACAGCTACCAGGCAGCAGCCAGGATAATTTGGTTTTGTTTAGATTTAAAAATATTAGTTGATACAATGATTCTTCCATGATGTGTTTTGTCTTCTAATAGGGATTTTTTTATGGAAGGGAGAAAAGAACCTCTTTGATGTTTATTCCTCTCTTGTGTAGCTAAGCATTCTTCTGGCCTTTTTTTAAGGTAGGCTTACTCCAAGAAGGCATTTCCTCATAACATTTTTCCACTATTGCTTGGAGCCTGTACTGCAGTGGAACAGTGTTGGGAAGGGAGTTTGAGAATGTAGAAATCAGGGGGATTTATGGCAGCCTCAAAGGTAATCTGAGGCTGACTCTTTTCTGTAAATACACTACTAAAGGAAATGTGTATTTCTTACTCTTATCACATGTACATATGTCACTGTCTGTTCCTCCAAAATTTATGAACCATTGCTAACTCTTCTCCTATCAACACCCCTCTCCTCCTATCAACACTGCTTGCTTTATGCTGGAATGACTAAATGAGCTATGCCTTCTGTGATGTGTTGAGGGGAGAATTGAAGGCCCTGAAGTTCTGATCAGCATAACTACACTGGGTATGTTTGTTAACTTTAGGAATTCTTTATCATGATTTATATTACAAGCATATGTATCTCTAGTTTGCCTGCTTCAGATGACTAGACAAGAGCACATAGCAGAATTTCTCTGCACTGTGCTTTTTAAGAGCAATGTAGTGGCTACAGTATTTCTCCAAGATCTGTTTGAAGGTTTTTTTTCAATCTTGTCTCTTCTCCATACACTTCTATGTTGAATTTCTTATGTTTTCCTTACAAAGAAAGGGAATCCAAGAGTCTACATTTCATCTCACACATGCAGGAATTTGAAAACAATTTTCTTGAGATAAGGGATTCATTTTAAGCAAGGCAATAGTTACAGGAGAATGCAGAGACATGAATTCCTATGGAAACAAACCTAAATGTTGTTCTCCCCCTATTGCAGCATACCAGCATAACTGAAATAATCTATTTATTTTGTTTGTGTGCCAGCTCATTTCCTGTAATGACTGAGTTCTTATCTCTTCCAAGGTGGTTTTATTGGAGTAGCTATGCAGATCTGAATATCTTTGGCAGAAAGGTACTTCAGAATGATGTGCAGAGAGAGAATTACAATCACTCAGAAATCAATGCTTGGCAATACTTATGGCTTCAGCTCCTGCAGAGTGTGATTTTAGGAGCAGAGAAGGGAACAGATTGCATGCCTTTTGAGAGGATTCCTCTTGTGGCTTTTTGCTGTAGTCACGGGCTGGTTTAACCAGGCTAATTCAGGGACACCTGATGTGTAGCTAGGGCTCTTTGTAAAGTACTTCTACAAATCTTAACTTCATGGAAAGTGAACATTCTGGATCTGTCTCCTGAAACAGATGTAAAGAACTGAGCTAGATAGATGGTGTGAAATAAGTAAGAGGGGTTAAATTTAGGTATAGCTGCTTGCTGAATTTTGCTGCTGGATTAACTTTTCGTGTCTGTAGTTGCCCTGAGGCTGGGAAAGTACACCTTTGTTTCCTTGCAATCTTTTCTTTCTGGAAAAGCCACAGGTAAAACTTCAAGTAGTCCAGGGAACACTTGTTTTCATCCTCTTGATGTTTGAAAATTCTCACCGTTCCGCTGGTTATGGTTAGGGCTTTCTGGATTTTTATTTTCTTTATGCAAAGTTATGACAACCTGTACATCATTAATCAGGTATGGTCAGAATCACTTCCATCCTAATGGAACTGTAGGTACATTTGAATCATTAGATCTGTTCTGTCTTCTAGAAAATGCATATGTCTCTAATTCCAATGTGGCTCTTCTAGTGTTAATTTGGCAAAGAAGGAACTTCCCTATTCAAACTGGCTTTATATCCTTGCATTTTTGAAGGTAAACACTTTGCTCTTAGTTAAACTTTGCTTTATGACTCTGCTGTATCTTTGAAAAACACAAAATTTGGTTTGGTCATGGTTCACCACTTCCTTGGATCTCTTGGGGCAGGAATACAGGAGTTTGGGGTTCTTTTCTTTATATTTTGACTGATTTATGTAGGTGATGCTACTATATATGGTAACGTGTGAGCACTTAAGGATGCCTTTGTTAATTCCTGATTATTCCTCATTACTCAAAGTGGATTTAGGTGCCTACAGAGACTTTCACTCTCTTATTAAGCATCTAGAAAAATTAGTACCTACACATACATTCAAGATCACTTCATGAAAACTTTAGAGTGCTCCATGTAAACAGATTATGGCTTTTGTTGCTTGATGTAGTAGACATTGCAACGAAACTTTGTTAATTTGTACAATATCTTGACATGTGCATGCACGAAGGACTTCTCTAAAACTCTTCTTTGATATTCTTGATTGTTTCAGTGCAGGGACTGTATTGTAATCCCCAAACAGGAAAATTCTTGAACATGTTTAACCAAGACTCTTATTTTGTTATCCCTCAGCTTCGCTAAATAAATGAGTGCTAGGAGAAAGTCAGATTTCTGCCTTTAATCATGAACTCTCTTGTAAGAGAGAGTAACTCCTCTTCAAACAGGAAATCTTTCATGCCAGATGTTTTCCTCCAAATATGAAAATGGAATTTCAATTGGAGCTCATATGGGAGCAACAATTGAGTGAAGTATCAGTCTTCATTTTTAAAAAATCTGGTAGCTATGCTGAATACTATTTAACCTTTTTTGGGGAGTTCAAAACCCCTGAAATTTTAGAATTTCTGTTGTTGCTGGCAGAAGCACTGCACAAATAGGCAAAGATCATGAATGAGGCCCCTAGGAAGAAGACAATATCTGTATTTTAAGAAAGCATGTACTATTATTTTTCCTGCCATGTGCCTGTACTGTATGTTTAAGCCTTTCCTCTAATGGGAAGGATGGCATGTAGCTTTAAAAAACCAGAAACTAAAATCCCTCATCATTGTAGCTAGGGCCTTAAAAGAAGCAGAGGAGAAGACACACCAAAAATTTACTTAAATATGCAGTTCTGAGAGTTGGCTGTTAGTGGTTTATCTTCTGATTAAACTCCTGTCTTAACTGATTTGTCATTTTTCAGCACCTGGCTAAAGACTGGTTACCAAGTTCCAGTTAAGTGATTAGTCCCAACTTGCTGTAGGAAAGCAACCTGCATTTGGAGTTGGAATGATATTCCTCATTCTTGCTTCTGGCAGTACTTGGAAAGAAAGGACTGGGAGGCAGTGGCACCAGTGTGCATGTCTGGAACTGTTGCTGCCTCAGAGATCTTTCTTTGTCCAAGTGTTGACAAAAGAGAGAGGGTGGGAAGTGTGCTGCAAGACTCATCATGAAAGGTGATTTGTACATAACAGACATGACTAAAGGCAAAAGATTTCTCATTTTGAAGTGTAGCCAAGTAAATGAGAGGAGAGCAAATTGCAGAAGGAAGTAGGAGAATTTAGTGTCCCTAAGCTTTGTACTTGTATGGTCAAGGAAATGAAACAAAGCCATTCTGAGTGGTGGAAATAGAGTCTGCATGAATGGGTTCTCTCTCTTAAAGAACAAGAATGTGAATTTAGATTGGGCTTCAGTGCACTGAACTCCATTGTTAGAGTAAATATCCTTTCTCATTGTTCAGGTTAGCCAGCTGAACTGCATCTTTTGGTGTAATTCTGCTGTAACAGATGAAAATAGGGTCAGGTCTAGTTTAGCTGGCAGAATTCCTGTTTAGGTGAACCATGAACCTGTGTTGTGCAACTTAATTATTAATTGTCAAACAAAAGCAAAGCTTAATTCTGAATGCTCTTCGTGTGAAATGACAGCTTCATCTTTTATTATCATTGAGTTTTTCATTTAAAGATATGCAAAGTAAAAAACAGGAACCCTTGGAGAAAGGAAATCCTATTTAACATGTCAGTTCCCACTTCCATGTTCAGTTCTTCCCCAGACAAATAAAATTCCTACTCTCCAGCAGAGCTTTACTCTGCTGAAATCAGTCACTGAGATGACCTTGTCTTTACTAATGCAGCACTTCAGGGCAACATCTCAGATCCTGAAACAGATTTTTAATAAGTGTAAAAGCATGTTTTACTAATTTCCATTTTTAATGTATTAACAGCTTAGTAATGAAGAGGAAGAAGAGAGGTGGAAGTAGAGTGTCGTGAATACCTGGGTCTTGTCTGGTGAAACATGTCTTGTAAGACAAAAAAATAGTGGTTTTGTAGGAAGCTTTGTTTCCTTGTTCTAATTTTAGCTTAAGCTACTGTAGTGGTAGAAATTAATCATCCTTCTGGAAACTGTAGTTTTTACAAATGAAGATTTTTAAAAATACTCATAGAATTAGCAGTTAGATTTTTATTTGTGGTTTCTTTCAATATCTTCATGTTAATCTCATTGCAAGTCAAAATCTCTTTGAAATGGTCCTTCATCTCATGTATTATTATCTCTTACATGATTCTACAACACTTACCATGCTTCTAAACCTCAGTTTGGGTGACTGACAATCTCTCTATTGGTGTATTTGTTAAAGTTGTTAAAACTCTACTACAAAGTAAAAAGTTTTGGTTTAAATTCCACCTCAAACTACCTAGTTCCCCTTTACTTCACCAGAAGTTGCATGTGTCCAAGTGCTGAGGTTGGTGTTCAAACCAGACCATGGTTATCCTTCAGAGCTAGTTCCTGCAACCAAGCAGTAGAGGCTTAAATTATTAGTCTCTAATCTTGTGACAACCCTGCTAAAAAGAGTAAATCATTATCTTGATGTTGCTTAACAGGAATTCTATTACAACATGTCACATAATTGTTTGTTTCTCCTAGACCAAGCTGGAGCTCTGAAGAGACTTTGGTTCAATGCGTGCGGACTGCAGGACAGTTATTTCCTCAAGGGGAGCATCTCTTATCTCAGAGTGCTGTGGTATGGCTGGGCTTGCATTACTTGAAGTGCAATGTCTCCTAAACCTTTTACACAGACCTGTGGTCACACTGTTTTCACCAAGCATGTGTGCTGAAGTCAGCTTCTGGTATTCCTTATGCTGATAAAACTGTACACCTTAGACACCTAAGCTCATGTAAGAGCTCCCCATCTTTTCTGCTCTTCTGATCTGTATCTATTTCTGGAAGCATTAGCTTTTTTTTCTTACTCTTTTTTTTTTTCCTGACAATGATGTAAAGAGAAGTTTAGCACAAAGAAACCTGGACTATGAGCCTACAGGTCCTACTGGCAGATGAAAAGCTTATAATTAGCTAATTCCAAACTGATCTGTAAGCTTGATTAATCAAAATAAGGTTCTTTGAACTATGTTTGGGTGAAAAAGTGACCTGACTTGCACAGCTGCTGAGCATCTGCAGCTGTTAATTGCCTTTAATCAGTCAAGCTTAAACATTCAAGCTTTGCACTGTAATTTTTCAGTCAGTTAATCAGACTCCACTGTGGTGCCAGGTAGGCATGTTTCCAAAGCACTGTGCATTTTAAGTGAGTGAAGTGGGATTTGTTTATCCAGACTTCTCTACATGTTGTGCAGGGAAATGCAATTTCTGCTGTCCAAGTGGGTGTACCACAAACAGGAGCACGGGACAATCAGTCCTCTGCAATCTGTTTGGTGACTAGGAAAGAATCCTTGCCTTCAGTATGTAACTGGAGACTTGGACTAGGTGAATATAGGTGAATATAGTTATCAGAATGCTAACTAGAAAGGCTTTTCTGAGAAGAAAAAACACTCATTGCAGGAGGGGAACACAAGTCTTGCTACAAGATTTGTAATTTTCTTCCTCCTGAAGACCTGGAAGTAGAAAACCACCTTGGAAAAAAAAAAAATATAATGAGGTTATATTCAACAGAATTGTAATTCTGGGTTTAGGAGAGCCCAAACAAATAATATGATGATGCATAGTCTGGCACAAATGTATTCCACTCCCACCATCCATAAGCTTGTGTGGTATTCTTATTCAGGAGTAAATTAAGCATGGCAGACTGCTGGGATTATGCTGGATAAATACTTGTTGTGTGACTGCAGTGGGGGAGGATGGGAAATTTGGAAGGGAAAGAGGAATATTTTAAATGTACTCTTGATGTTTAAACTAGGAGGACAGAGTTGGATAGCCAAACTCTTTTCTAGCCACATAGAGGGAATTACTGTATTTTGTGGGAAGCTGTGATGGGAAGAACTCACAGTGAAATTCTTTTTTCCTTCAGTACTCAAAGCCTTAGTGAGTCATCTGCCTCCTGCCTTCTTTCCCCCCCACCTCCAAAAAAGAAAAGAAAAAGGAAAAAGCCCTTATTTCTGTCCCTTGGCAAATGCCACAGCTGTTGTGAAGAAGGTTGGAGTTCAGAATGCCACTGATCCAAGTGCCTGAAGAGGCCAATTGAAGCGTTGTCAGAGGGGTGTGTGGATGTGTTGAATCTCACATCTCTTGCTTTGAGGTGCAGATAAGCTTTCTCACAATGATGGAAGCAACACTGATAAGATGGAATACCAAGTTTGCAAAGGTACACAGTGCTAGATGATCCCAAAGTGATCGAGTCTGGAAGCTGTCTGTCATTTTGGCACAGTGCCTGCTGTGCCTCTGCTGCCAGGCTGTTTCTCCATGGCTGCATGGCATCCCCATCCCTTCAGTGGACAGCAGCTGTGCTTGACCTCCTCCCTGCTGGCTGGTGGCTCCTCTGCTTCCTTCACTGGTCCTAGAGGAAAGAGAGGACTGCCAGGAGTAAAAGGATGTGGTGGTGGGAGAGAAAGGTGTCACAGTGCTGCCAATGCCACCTGTGCACTTGCACTCGCGGATTTGGCTCCCCAGCAGAATTGGCTTGGCAGGTGGCAAGGGCTTAGTGACAAATCTGTTAATTACTAAAATGTACTAATTGCTGTTCTAATGGGCTACAAGAGTGTCATGGTATTTAATAATTACTTGGTAGTAGAAAACTCTCTGCTGGGCAATTGAACTGGGAGCTGGGTCGCTTCTTCTGGGTTGGAGGTCTTGTTCCAAGGAATGTGTCAATCAGTTGATTGACAGGCTTTGCTTATGGGGAGAAAGACAAGCAGAAGGGATTTGCAGCAGTGTCTTTGCTGTGAAATCTAGCAAACAGAAGTCTTTTTGATTGAAATTCTTAGTTTGGCAACTTTACACAATTCCTTTCCTTCCTGGAGAATTCTCTTCCATTTTTGATAGCGGGAAACATATTAATTAGATGCTTCTAATTAATCCTTGTTTCTGTGCCTGCACCATTTCTATCTTTCTAGTGAACCTACTGAGTAGTTTGCCTGCCATGTGTTGTTCATGCTCTGTAATTTTTACAGCCCTTAGGAGATGGAGTGCATGGCCTTAGCAGAATTTTGCTCTAAATGTGCTTGCTGGTCTGTGCTAATTGAGAAGGTATGTGGAAGAAACACCCCTGACACATGAATCAGGAGTTTGAAGTGTCATTCTTAGAGAAACAGAAGTTGTGAGAAAGGTGTCTCCCCACAGTCCTTAGCAGCTATGGTATTGGGCAGACTTCCTTTTCCTTAGTTTTACTGTTGGAATTTTAGGGTTTTGAGTAAATTGGAGGCAAAGACCAAATATGAACTTGGCCTGATACTCAGGCTTTACTCCTCGTAAAAAGCTGCTATAACCCTGATGTGTTCCTAATAATCCTGTGTTAAGAGGATAAACTGTATCACTATTTGCTATTTAACCCTAGTGACCTATGGTCTGATGGGTTTATGTTGCACATTTCAGCAAAATGGTCTAGAAAAAGAGGGAGGTTGTTTTAGAATGAAAAGGGTTGATGATAGTGTTCTTTAGAACAGCCAAAATGTCAAATGAATGGGAGGCCTGGGGAATAGATTCCTTGTGATTTCTAACTGAACAATTTAATCTCCAGCAAAGTGGAATGAAAAATACTGAAGAAAAACAATACAGCATTCCAAAGGAGCAAAAAACGTGAGCTTTAAAATTCCAAGGTATACGATAGGTAGGAAGAATCTTCAACAATTCTCTTGTCCTTGCTGACTAAAGGATTGCTTTTCCACATCCAGTTAAACTATAACTAGTGCAGTCTTTGCACTTGATTGTATCCTGCCAGCTGCTGGTTCTTGGGTAGACTGCACAGGAGAGGAAGTGGCACTGGAGCAATGGCTCTGACCCACAATGACTTTGTCATTATATAAATCTTTGTTAATCTGTGATGATGCCAAATTTAGAAAATTTTCATAAAATTCTGTAGACAAATTTTTTTCAAGTATGTAATGGGATAATTGTAGTTTGAAGTGCTGGGCTTGTTAGATTTTGATCTGTTGGACATGTAGCTGGCAGAAATTGGAAATTAGCTCTGATGTGTCTTGGAAATGTATTTTATTGATATAGTGTCTTACTATTTAAAAATAAATGACTAGGATGCATGAAAGATTGTCACATAGTTTCTGGAAGAAGAAAAGGCTTTTTGGACAGAAAGTCCAAAACGACTCTGGACACTTTTAATGCTTTTTGGTACACCTCCAAAGCTGAGAGTTCTTTTTATGGCTATAGAAATAAACAATTAACAAAGTGCAGCTGCACTTTGATAGAGTTATTATGTGCAGTTTTTTAGAGGATGTCAAGTGGATCAGTCTGTATGATTTTATACACTAAATAAAATACCACAACTAGCATTAAATATTTTTTAAAAGATACTTCCATTTCCTTCCCATCAACACTTTTATTACAGACAAAGTTTGAATCTAGCAGAAGCCTGGAATCTTTTACATTCACTCTAAATGTGCAGAAAGGGTGTTTTCCTCCTGCGAAGTTCGGCTTTTGTAGATCTTTTATTTTGTAATAACAGTAATGCCCACAGCTGAATTAATGCATCTGTGATGTTGTTTGGCTTGGGTCTTGATGAACTGTTCTGTTTACTATACCAAGATGTCAGGTTTGATTACTTAGGTTGAAACAGGACCAATCCCACTGACCTAAATTGCTGAATTTCCTTTGTGCAAGTGAAATCCAGCTTCAACTCTTCATTGTGTACAAGAAGTGATTTGTATTTAGAATGGCATAAGAATATCTGGGATGTGTATAGGAGGAAGAGATTCTGTAAATCTTGCAAAAGCTTTTGCTGGAAATGTTATATGCTCCATATAAATTCTGTGTAGAACCAAAACCTGGAAATGAAAGAATGCTATACAGACTCCCTGGACAAAATGACTGTTCATTCCAGGCAGTGCATAAATGTAAGATTTTGGGGGTTGTGAAGGAGCCCTTCTGTTTTAACCAGGTCATCTCTGTAAAGAGTATGGATGCACTGTTTTGAAAGAGCTTTTCAAAGAAACTATGAAAGAGAATGGTGCACAAAGGCAATGTATTCTTTGTAGCTCATCCTGCCAAGAATAGGACTGCTGACATCCATAACATCCACAATTTCTTTAAGAACTGTAGATATATTTATTTCTATGTGTGCGTGCGTGTTTTTTTTCAGTCTATAATAAAGAAAAGTTAGTTTCAGTGGGGAAAAGTCGGTGAGGCCAGGGATCAGACAAATGACCTTTGGACCATCTTTGTGACCATGAGAATGGAAAGAATAGGCAGTGCTATAAGATGTTTGAGAACGGATTTGGAAATGAGCAAGTTCTCCATGATAGGATAGGTTCATGTGGTGCCCAGAAGCATCTTCAAATTAAAAAAGTAGAGGGAATATTCTAACTAGATTGTAGAGTGGATGTACAAGATTCCAGGCTTCTGCTTGATTCAAACTTTGTAATAATTTTTTAAAAGTGTTGATGGGAAGGAAATGGAAGTATCTTTTAAAACGAGTGTTCCCATTTACAAACTCTTTTTTTAGCTCACCTAATGGGACAATAGGAACAGCTGTATAGAGTCAGATCTGAGGAGAGCTCGCAGATGAGTGTAAGAACTTGGCACAGATATAGAATAGTCTTCTAGCCTAAGAATTTGTACCTCAGGGGCTTATTGGAGTAATTTTGAAGTGCCCGGTCTCAGAATCTGAGATGGATTTCTGTATTTCCAGTTTTTCAGTCACTGTGTGATGTTGTGAGATGTGTTACAGTGCTTTATTTTTTTCCTTTGTTTTCCGTCTCTGAAATATTAATGATTACCAATCTGAGAAAGGTTGTGATTCACATGTGCAGTACCATTGCATCCATTCCCATTATATGTAGTGTTCTGAAGTCCTTTCTCCAGAATGAAGAAGTTATACTCTTATAAACACCTTTATGAGGCCTGTGTTTTGACATACAGGACAGGTTGGAAAAGGAGCTGATTTGAGAAGAGCTACATGGCATCAAGGTCAGATGGAAGTAAGAATCTAGATTTTGGGTTTTAGATCCTTGCCTTTGGCCTATCTTACTGTCAGGGGTTCATTATTTTCATAATATTATTCTGGGGGTTTGTACCTATTTAGAAGCCTTGCTGCAAACTTTTGGCACCATGGCAGTAATATATTTGATTAGGCAAACTGGTCTGTGGTGTAAAATATGACTGTTGTTGTTCATGTCTTCTGAAATACTGCATATGAGTGTCTTCTGTGCTTGAAAATAGCCATGTGTGAGCTCACATTTAAATGCAGTTCTACAGCTCTGGAGATTTGATGTCAGGCTAATCCTTGCTGTTGGAGTTCATTTAAACAAGCTTTAGGGGGAATGAATTTCTTTCTTTTTAGTCATCCTTCTGAAGAAAGTAGTGATTTCCATTAAGAAATTATAATAGAAAAGGTCATTGTCCAAGTTGTCTTGTAAAAGAAACCCATTGGATGAGATTATACGTTTTTATGGTTATTCTATGTGATATGATTTGACTCTTCCCTCTCATGTCCTCCAGGTTAAAATTGTTTCTTTACTGCTGTCTCTCTGGAGCAGCTTTTTAGTGTACATTTGTTTCAATTTTAAGATCTTTCCCTAAAATCCCAACTACACATGATGTTTATAATTTAATTAATTTTTTGTAGAAAGTAAACATGAGTTTACAGAGTTTCTTCTTTCTGGTGCTTGTTAAAAAAAAAAAAAAACAACAAAGCAAAAACCCACCAAAACCCAAAGGTAATATTTACCTAAGTGATGAAATACATTGTAGCCTTAAATTCTGGTTATTATAAACCATGCCCTTAGCTGTTTCAGTCCTTTGATCCAGTGTTTTGTCTAAGTGGTAAGATAGTTCTGCTTTACCACATCCTTTGGAGAAGTTCATATTGGGATTTAAAACAAAGAATCCATGTTTCTGATGCACCTACTTACCTGCATGAGGCTTTGAGCACCAGGAGCTTCAAAGCTGCTGGAGGTGGGGACAGTCCATTAGTAATACAACCCAGCTGGACCTTCTAATTCTATAAATCACACTTGCATGGTTATTAGCTTATTTGGATATTCTGGCTCATAGTCAGAGTTTCCAAGTCTGAGAACAGCAAACTGTGAGATGCTTCACTGCATAATTATTTAAAACCCAGCACCACCTACCCTGTTGTACAGCAGTATGGTACAGAGTCTTTGCAGTTACACTGTGCCTTTAAATTGTATCCAAAGTCTCCATACAAGCAAAATAAAAATAGACAAACTTTGTTTTGGTTTGCTTTGTTTTTTCAGGGTCTAGCAGAAGTTGAGCTTCCTCTTTGGTGCTGGCTGCAGCCATTTGCTTCAAGAGGTATATTTGCTTAACTATAAGGTTCCTGCAGCCACCAGGAGAGGGAAACACAGGCTTGAAGGACTCACAGATGACATGATCTAATGCTTCCCCTAAAGTAGGGCTTTCTGCATTTGTTTAGGATTCAATTAGTAGCTTGTTATCTGGGTCAGTGTTTCTATGAATTTACTCACTGCATTTTTTGTTGATAGACACTCAAAAGTGTCTATCAACAAAAGCTTTATGTAGTTTTGTTAGTTTTAATATCCAACTGCAGAAATGTTTTAATATTGCTAATGTTCAGTAATTTTATTGTTGATTTGCATCAACAATATTTTCTTTAGCTGTAATAGGCTTGGATCTCAGTTACATTAGTCTTGTACAAGCACAGTATACAATGAATTCATGGATGTTGTATATCTTGCCAAAATGCCTTAGTATCAGAAAAAATTAAATCTCTTTTTTCTTCTTTTTTTCCCTTTGGTCACTTGATATACTTTAAATCAATATAAGTAAGATTCTAGGAAAGCAGAAAAAATATTTACTAACAACAGACTTTACTTCATATGGCAAGACATCTGCTGGTTAATTGTACCTGTCAGATATGCTTTAAAATCACTAATAAATATTTGACCCCTTCCTATGCATTTCTAAAAGCCTTTAGTTAGATGTTGCTTTTACTAGAGTTCAGTGATCCACCAGCTAAAATGGTTAAACCTGTTTTGACGTCTGGGCAGAAATTATTTTAGCATCCAACAGTTCTTCCTAATTTATCAGTTTCGAGTACCTTAGTGATAGAATTGTGTGCAGTTAATCACAAACCAGCCTAGCAGTAAAATTGTTGGAACTGAAAATTTCTGCCAAGGAAATAAATCTCGTGTGGAAACTCCCACTTTCAATATCTGTGTCTTTGGGGAATTTCCCTTTGCAGCTGTCTTCAGGAATAGGATCTTGACAATCTTGTTTGTACTTCTGCTAGTTGCATAATTTTTTTAACTATGTTCTATTTTAAGTTGTTCTACAAGCACTGATAAAAGAGCAGTTACTCTCAACCACAGTGGCACTGGCAGTCTTTTGTCTGAGGACCTTGTGTATAAATAACAGTTAAAAGGAACAAAGAATGTATTCATCTATTTTCAATAGTAAATGGAAATGGAGTGTTCGTCATGTATCTGAATTTATATAAAAAATAAGCAAAAGGAACAAATTATCCTCAGGACTTGCCTTCTACTGTAAGTGTTGTTTATACCAAAAGTTAGTGGTGAGATCTGACTGGCACAGACCTGACCCAGTTAACTCCCTGGGGTTTTGAGGGGCCTTTGGATTCAGTAGAAATCCATTCAACGTGAAAAGCTACAAGTAACAAAATTGCCAACATCAAAAATTATGCTGAAACAGCTGTACTGATCTTAATTCAGTTCTTATTTCATAGAACCATCTAGGGTGGAGAAGACCTCTAAGATCATTTTTCAACCTAGTTCACCACTAAACCATGTCCCCAAGTGCCAGAGTCACATTCTTGAAACGCCTCCAGGGATGGTGACTCCACCACTTCCTTGGGCAGCCCATTCCAATGTTTGACAACCCTTTCTGTGAAGAATATTTTCCAAATATCCAACCTAAATCTCCCCTGGCACAACTTGGGGCTGTTTCCTTCCATCCTGTTCCTTAGTACCTGGGAGAAGAGACTGACCCTCACCTGGCTATGACCTCCTGAAAGGGAATGGAGGCACTGAGATCTCCCTGAGCCTCCTTTTCTCCAGACTACTGACCTCCACCTCCCTCAGCTGCTCCTCACAGGGCTGGTGCTCCAGGCCCTTCCCCAGCTCCATTGCCCTTCTCTGGACATGCTCCAGCCCCCTGCTGTCTTTCTGGGAGTGAGGAGCCCTACAATAAATTAGTGTGAATCTTGCATTATAGGATAAAGGCTGGATGGTCTAAGTGAATGCTAAATAATGATGTTCTTATATTGAGAGATTACAGATGGTTCTTGTCTTCCAGCTGCTCAATCTAATTTGCTTTTTTGGAAGCTATGCATAAACTGCATGTACTTTGTGGCTGTACTTTGGTTTATGGACATTTGATCAATATATGACATTAACTGTATCCCAAAATCATTCTATCATCTAGGATGTGTGCTAAACTGTTTGATGAAACAATCACAAAAAGTTACAACTCTGTTTTAAAATTGATATGCTCATTCTCTGAGATATGGCTTATTTATTGCAGACTGGTGTTGGCTGGCATTTTTTTGAAGTTCCAAGCCAACAATATGGCTGTAGATGTTCAGAACCTAAGAGCTGCTGGGGTGTAAGTAGAAACTTGGAAACTTTTAAGTGTTTACTGCATATATTTTTGATTTAATATGCATTATCAAGACTTCAGTTACCTATTTTAAGTATATGTAACAAATAAGTAACAATATTATTAAGACTTCTTCTTGTTCTCTGAAGCTGAAGGAAGGGATGATGATGGAAATTTAAAGAATAGGAGTTCTTTTGACATTGAAAGAGGATTTTTGAAAGTTGTGGCCTCATTTCTTTTCCGTGTTACTGATTTATCTTTTTTTTTAATAAGGATCATAGCACACAGTTCACCCAGCAGAAGTAATTCTGATGGATGGTTATTTGTATTTTCACAAGATTGCCTTACTTAATAGATGAAGGATTCAGTAATTTACACTTGCTCTTTTACAGTCTGCAGTTGTGAAGCATGCAGCTGACAAATACCTTATCTCTCAATATAATGGCTGTGTTTCCACTGCCATCTAGAAACTTGAGACAAAACTAGTTTGGTAGAATTAATAAAATAATAAAACTTCTAATAATCTACTCCTGACTCAAACTTAAGACACATTCTGTTCATCCTTTACTTTCTTAATGCCTTATTATACTGTGGACTTCTGTGGTTTCATACATTCTATATTTCTATAGAATGTATGAAACCTTACATTATTCTGAGTGGCACTTAACTACTGAGCTGGCTTGCTGAGCTGACAGAAAGTGTTTTTCATGCTATTTTAATTTTTTTGGTGCTTTGTTGACTTTTCTGCCTCCCCTGTTGCTGTGCTCTTCTTGTGCTGCTTTCATTTGCAGTCCATTCTTGCAGTTTCCTGTAAATTTGTCAGCAAGAGGAAGTGCTCCTGCTGCAGACAGAGCTCAGCCCTGTGGTGAGACCCTGTGGTGAGTCCATACCAGCAAGGACAGTGTTCTGTCAGATGTGTTTGTGCCCCCACATCCCATTTACCAATGATTAGTAGGATTGCTTTGGGCTGCCAGCAAGAGCTGTTCCTGACAATGGCAGGGAAGATTGGCTGACTTCCTCAGCAGCCCTGCTGGAATGAAATCCAAGTGTTGGTTTCAGATGCTCTGGTTCTTCCTTTAAAGCTGAGTGATACCTTAAACATTAAAGAAGGGGAGTATCTCTTTTGGAGTGAAATTCTCCCTAGGCTAGCTTGGTGCAAGGCTGCTTCTCACCACTGATTTTGTGGGGACAAATGAAGATTAATCTGAAATCCTTATACCAAAGGTCCATGCATAACAGAATTTTGCTTTGTGAAGGAGGATATATTTAGTACTCTTTCACTTCCCTGGCAGAAATGTCAATCAAATCCATAAAGTTTTCATGCCTTTTCAGATTCCTTCTTTGCAGTTTTGAAATACAATCCTTCTGGTGAATGTTTGGTCCAGAATGCTAAACTGAATTTTCAGTCTCCCAAACCTGTGAAACATCTAAACTTTGGTTGTTCCTTGGTGGAACACCTGCTTTTGTGTGTGTGTGTGAATTGACTTCTGTTCTGATTCTGGGAACATCTTGATAATGTTGGAAATCACCAGGGAAGTCGAAATGGGATCTTGGAACTTGAAATGAAAAATTCTGCCACGTTTCTGAGTACTAAAATGAAGAAAGAGAGAGGACAGCATGAGAGAGGTTAGAGGGGAAAAGCAGTACCTCAGGAACATGTGTTGGATGAAGGAGGCATGGTTTAATGAGACTGTTGGAGCCAAAGAACATGGTACTAGAAGTTGTGGAGTTTGGAGGGGAATACCAGGAGTTAGGTATGTCACATCAGAAAAGAGAAAGAGGAACTGAAGGGTTTTTTCCAGTGTTGCAGATACTCAAGTGCTGTCATTCTGAATCTATTTTTTTCCCAAGTTAGAGAAACAGCTTGCAAAGATGCTAATTCAGACTTAGCAGAGTATGCTTAGATAACTGAGAACTGAGGGAGGAAAGACAGATTTAGAGCAGCATGCCTTAAATGGGTAAGTGATACTGTGAGAAATAAAGCAAGTGAATTTAATTCACAAGCCATTGAGCTTAGTCCTCTGTAATCACTTTCTGTGTGAAAAGTCTGTCCAGCCACTGAGACAACTGGGTATTGATCCTTATTGAAGAGGGATCTTTTGTCCTGATATGTGGATCCTTTGGCTAACAACAGGTCTATGGATTTAGGGTTCAATTTCCCTTCCCATAGAGCCTGGCAGTGGAAGGAGTGCAAATGGGTGCTCTATGGTGAGAGAGCTCTTTTCCTAGCCCATACAGCTGTGAGCAGCATCTGAAATATTACTTTCTTTTGTGCTCTGACTGTTGGCTAGTTTACAAAAAGAGATGTTGTATGGAGACTTCTTCCTTCTATTTTGGGATACCGATTCATGTCCACTTCCCCAAAAATATGTGAAGTAAGCTTTGCCTGACAGAATTATATATGTTTCATCCATCACTCTGAAACTTGCTAGTTGATTTTGTCTTGATTAAATTTTTGAGCCTGGAAATGTTTTTAAATTTAGACAAGTCAGTGAAAGACTTGAATCCTTTTAAGAACTCCAGATGAAAATCAGTGTAAAACAATGACTTTTATTCATTATCAGTTGGTGATACTTGTGAGCAATTGTGCACTCTTGAATTTGAATTTTATTGTCTTATGGTTTGTGTAGCATTAACCATTCAAGCAAGACTTGCTCTAAAGCATGTCTATGCTGCAGAATTTTTCAGGATGGCTATTTTGATTGTCTAGGGTTGAAGAGGGAAAGGCAAGCTCCAGCTGTGGGGGAGAAAAGAGATTAAATACTTACAGTTCTGTGGGGCAGTGCAAGTACGTGAGCCGCAGCTCCTCAGGGGCAGAGGCAGCGTTTCTGAGCGTCTCTGCCAGTGTGGGAGCTGGAGCACACTGGGAGAAAAAAAGGACGACTTTCTTTTTCTCCCATAGGAAAGTGGTTGATTGAAAGGTGAGTAGGAAGAAAGTGAGCGCTGGAAAATCCCCTCTGCTTTCTAGCTCGATGTCTGCCAGGGCTTTGAGCTGTGCGGGAATTGATTTACAACCTCTCTGGGAAGCTGGGAAATCTGACAAAGAGAGCGCTGCCCCCTGACAGCGGGGAAACAGGAAGTACCAAAGGAAACAAGTCATTGCCTCGGCGTCACTTTTGGCCACAGAGCAGTGCAGATGCACGAGCAGTTGGGCCAGGGTTGCTTTTCCTTTTGTGCGTTGAGCAGACGGCAGCTACAGCTGTGGCTTTCAACCTGGGAGTACCCAAAGGTGGGAGAAGTGCAGGGATGTTCCTGCCATGCCTGAGAGGGGTCATAAGTTGTTAATGGCTTTGTCATCACAAAGGAAACAATCGTTCGGGGAAACTGTCTGCAGAAAAACGATGTGTCGGTCGGACAAGGTCGCCAGGTTAGTGCTTCTTGCGGCTCGTGTTTCTGTCATCTTTTCTCCTCCAGGTCGAGAGCAGACCGAAACTAAGAGTAGAATAGGGTATCTGAGCTAAAATACCTTTAACTCGTGCAGAAAATTAAATGATAAAGTATTGGAGTGCGAAGAGGTGAGTTGGGTGTTGGTTGAAAACTTGACGGAAAAGAGAAGCAAGTTGAAGCAAGTTAAAGAGAGTAAATTTAGTTATACAGTGTATCTCGGGCTTATTTCTCTGTTCCCTTTGTCTTGTAAGATTTTTTTTTTTTTTTTTTTACTTCAGTGTTTGTACTGTGCTTCTGAGAGAGTATTGTGAAAGGGGCTGTTAGAGGTATTAAGAAATGGAATGTGTAACCAAAAGAAGTAGAAGAGATATGGAAAAGTATTTCAGAAGTACTGGAGAATGGTTAATAAATAGACAAGAGACCTAATAATTCTGCAGAAAGCAGTTTTAAGAACAGATGGTAAATGTTTAGATGCTTGAATCAGAGAAATCATTCTAACTCAGAATTGCTGAGAGCATATAGGGGAGACTTTTCCTGTTCTGCAGTGTGTAATGCTGCCTCATTTTTGGTAAAGCCTGATACTTCAGTCTCCTTCTGCATGATTGGAGGAATACATTCATTTCTGTAAGTTATGTATTGTATGTGTCACGTTATTTGGAAGTTATTTATTCAGAAGTAAACTAGCATCTGGCTTAGCTAGGTTTTGCTTCCATGTAAAATGTAAGGACTAGAGGTTATGAGATTACACTTGTAAAATTCTCAGATGTTGTTGGCATAGAGAGTGTTGTTACAAATTCAGATCAGGCTTACTTTCTGTACTGCAGCTTTGGAGGCTGGTTTTTTGTTTTTTCCAGCATGACCAAACAGGGCCAGATCATAAATATTATTATATCAAGTGAGAACTTTTAAAACAACTATTGGCAGCTGTAGTCTCAGGGAAGAAGGTAATATTTTTTTTTGCCTATATACTGCAGGATGTGGAAATGATCACATCTGCCATATATTCTGCAGAAGTTAAGCAAGAACTGAGGGCTCTTCCAGGATGCAATCCTTAATTGAATCAACTTGTATTTGCTCTAATTGGGCTGAATGCCAATAGCTCTTAGGGCCAAGAGGGGTAAGTGTTCTTCTACAATGTAATCCAGATTTTTAACCTGGCAGAATTTTGCTTTTACTCGTGGAGGGACTTTCAGCCTGTAAAATTAAATTATGCCCTAGCCTTCAATCTAGCTGTTCTCTGTCCTCTGAGTGAGGGATAGATTAAAATTGCTTCACAGATGTATACATTTACTTGCTACACATTCACAGAAGTCTGCTATCCATTCAGAGTATGAACTTGGTAGCAGTACTATGATTCAGAAAAAAGTACTTCTGTATCTGACTGGCCCTGTCCTGGTTTCAAGATGAAGTGTGTGAATTCACTTTTATTCATGCTGTTTAACTTTCAGACTACTTTGAAATAAAAACTGGCTCATTGTGGTAGTTTTTGAGAAAAGTATGCTGATGTGATAGACTTGGGCTGACTTTACTGATACATTAGCAATACCCTGCAAATTGGTTTGGTTTTCAGTCTGGTGGGCCAGTTTGTATATGAGAAGCAGTTACAATAGTGATTAAATAAGCTCTGTATCATGCTCCAGAGTGTTGATTGCACCATTCTGTCTTTCCAAAAGCACTCTTGAACGAAGTACATCCTAGAAACTGCTGTTCTGCTATTTCTCCTGCTACTCTGCAGGGCCTTTCATCTCCCTCACAGGCATAGGATTGTCACAGGCATCACCTGAGAAACAAAGTGATGCAAGACCTTTCCCTGACTGCTGCCATCCTCTTCTTGTTCAGAGGGTTCCATTCAGTGGGGGAGAAGATTAATTCAATAGCCACATGCAGTGGGTTTGGGACTTGGTGGAAAAACTGATTTAAAAATTAAAAAATATGTATCTAGTTCCTTGGTGAGTGGGAAGAGAAATAAAATATGTAGCTATTACTAGAAGCTTTCACCAAACTGCATGGGGGATGTTGTCTTCTGTTTGTGACAGGAGCAGTGTCAAAGGAGCTTTGGCTGCCCTGAGTGAGCCCTTTCTGTTAATTTGGTTGTCAGCCCTGTGGAAGAGGCTCTCCAGTGCACCAGAGGTGAAAATCTGTAGCTGGGGCTTTGGCTTGTAGTGTAAGAATGTAACTGCATAAGAAACAAGTGGGAAATGTCCCTCTGTTCTCAGTAATGCCAAAGTTAACAGAGACTTAAGTGACTGCTATGGCAGTACCTGGTAATGCAGCATTCATCTGTTCTTCTTGTAATCTGTTAAAGAAGTTAGAACAGGAATATCAAGAGTTGAAGGAAGCATTCAGTGAGCTAAAGACAGCCATACTATAGATGCTAAGACCACAAAAATCTTTGAGCTTCCATTTTTTTCCTTCTCTCTCACCCCTGCAATAAAGATTCTGAAGTTAGATTTGTGTTGACAGCTTTCTCCCAGCAGTGTGATGCAAAATAGCAGCATCTGTCCTTACAGAACTGTTTTCTACAGTCAAGAAAAGAAGAAAAATCTGATTAGGTCTAGAGTCAAAGTACTTAAATGCATTTTAGCAGTATAGCTGAAAGATTTCATCTCAGACTACTGAAGTCTTCCCTAAGTGTCTGCCATGTTCCTGCAAATGAAAGTGCTTGAGGAGTGTACAGATATGATGGGGAGTGTTATAAGCCACACTGAAATCCAGATAATAGGCTTAGCTGCCTCTAAATCTGTTGAAAAGCCTGGTGCATTAAGTGGGCTCTTTAGTTCATGTAATCTGTACTTGATGACATGGATTTCAGCTTTTACTCACTTCTTTTATTCACTTAGCTGGGCTAGGGAAATTTCACGTTTTGGTCTCTATTTTCAGGACTGTTTTATAGTAAGTAGCCAAAAATAAGAAACTTTTGTGAAAAGGGGAAGCAGAACCTGATGCTCAGCTGTCCTTTCTTGTCAGGTAAATCCCATAGTCAGCACACTGTAGAAATGGGTTATTTTTTTCTGTTTCCATAGTTTTCTTTCCTGTCTGCCTTAAGATCTGTCTTTTCAGGTAGAGGAGACTATGCCCATCCAGACAAGTTTTAGTGAGTAGTCTGACTGGTGCACTCCCCTATAAAAGACAAACATGACCAGGACAAATATTTCTGCTTTCTGTAGTTGCCTAGGGTGCCATATACTTAGTGCCAGCGTTTGACTTTGGCACTTTGACTAGAAATTTCAGCTTACTGGTTGTTTTGGATAACTTCTCTGAGACATTTAACTCTGCCCCTTCTGATAGGTTTTCAGCCTACATACAGAACACTGAAAGGGTTTCACACCATGCACTGGGTGCTTCAGTCCTTTCTTTTGTTCTTTGTAGTAAAGATACAGAGGATTGGAAGACCTAAGATGAGCATGAAACTCCTGGATGGCATTGAGACTAACGCTGGGAAAGTAGCATCAGAATATATTCATCTGAATGAAAAGGTTTCATTTTTACTTAGTCTGTTTTCTGAACATAGCTAGAAACAGACTGAAGTAACTGAAGTTCTAGTGGTTAAACACTGTTGTGTGTATTCTTAAAAGAATAAGCCCAGGAGTTGCCTTTGCAATCCTTATTTCAAGGAAATCACTCTTAGCAGTATTGATATGGTTTGGCATCAGCAGCCAGCTGGGTAACACTCTCCATTTCCCTCACTTCTACTTTTCTGCAAGATGTGGAGAAATAATTTGAAGGTTTTAGGGGGGCAGGGGGGATGTTAGCTTCTGCTACTATTTTTTAATTTTTATTCTTAAAAACCTAAAAATATGTGAGTAGCCCCTTTTTGGACACATTGCTGTTGCTAGAGATTTCGTTGTGGAGGAGGAGGAGGAGGAAATAACTCAGCTTGGAAAGATCTCAGTCATTTAATAAGAACAGGGAGGAAACAGCAGAAGGAAGGATATAGCTGAGTAGAACAAAAGCAACTTACTTTTTGGTGAGCAGGGAGGTCCAGGGCGAAAATTGGGATACCATGGTGTTTTGACGTGTCTGCTATGGGAGCCTTCTTAGGGCCTTGGATCCCATCTTCTCTGGCTGTATCTGCTTCATAACACTGGAGACCAAAACCTAATTTTTGTGATTAAGTCTTCTAGGCTGCCTTGGGAATTTAATTTAGTTTAAACTCTCCTGGTAGAAATTGCTCAGAATTTCCACCCTTTCCCACACATGCATCATCACCAAACAGCCAACAGACCTAAATCCTAAATTGATCCTAAGTGCAAGATCCATTGGCTTGCATTTCTGTTTTCCTAACCATACAATGGATACATATTTTGCACCTCAACAAACCTGAAACAGTTCCTTATTCTTTTCAGAATGGAAAAAGCCATCGGGTTGGAGGGGCAAGTGCTTGGGTAGGGTGTTGTGCTGAAGCTCTTGGATTCTGTGCTGAGCCTCACAATTTACATCCCTTACTGCCCCTTTTGGGTAAAGGAGAAACAAACAAGATCATTAAATTTCAGTCCTGCCCTGCAAGCTTATGAGTTCCAAGCCATCATTCATTTATCAGAAACTCATTAACTGGAACTTCATTAGTTTGCCTTTTACCAGCAAAGGTCTCTAGCCCTACATCTGAAGGTAACAGACCGTTTTATGTTTAGGTCAAAATTCCCATTCTGTCCACATGTGATTTCTTTTCTCCATGACAGTAGGATTTTTAGCCTAGTTCTGTTGGTAGTTAAAGAAAGAAAGGACTCATAATGATATTTTTCAGAATAAGTTTCTACCTCAGAAACTAATCTCTTTGGTTTAAGATGACAGCAGAAAGAGTGCCAACTGCAGAGTTGCTTGGTGGAGCATTACATAAATAATTGATATATAAATCAAATGGAAGCCTGCAGAAATCTGAGAGGAACTTCATTTGCACAGGACGCTGTCACATTGAACATACAGTATGAGATTATATACTAATCCTTTTAGTTAAAGAATTAAGAGTTAAAGAATAAAACATGTAAATATCAGGAGTAAGTAGTATTGGATGCTGCAGTTACTAAACCCTGAGTTGATTCCCTTGTTGCACAGAAAATGACATTTTCTGTATATACGTGTGTCATCTAGCACTTGGGAGAAGAAACCAATTTTATTTCCAGTCACCTGCCTGATTAAGCCTTGCAGGGTTATCTGAAGTATTTTTAAAACATAAATACTTAAGCAACATTTACTAAGCACTTTTTCTTTGTTTCAACAGCTGTCAATCACTTCTGAGAGCTGTATAAAAATAAATCGGGGCTTTTTGCACCATGTTTTTTTATACATTACAAAGTTCCTGGAATCTTTGAACACCCTGTCTGTGTTACATTCTTGAGTGCTGGACCACATTAGTTGTTTGGAAAGCTTGTTTAAGGAAACAAGCTTTGCTTCTCAGTACTCATTCCTTAAAGTAAATCTGAGTTTTAAACTGTTTTTGATTATTCTAAATTGCAGAATGATGGCCTCGCAGGAGCAGGTCTGGCCAGTCCCGATGAAGGCAATTGGAGCACAAAACCTTCTGACAATGCCTGGAGGAGTCACCAAATCAGGGTATCTTCATAAAAAAGGAGGCACCCAGCTGCAGATCCTGAAGTGTAAGTTGAATGAGGTATTAACTAAATTAAATGTTTTAAAAGCTGGCCTCTGGGCCCAGTAACAGATTTTGTGTTAGCAGACTATTGAAACTGTTTTTCAACTTTGTATTGGAATGCAATTTTACTGGAATATATGTATGAAAGACACACATTGAAAGATTTTCCTTTAATTGTTTTGCAGCTTTAAATCTTACATAATATATGTTGTGGTTGATTTTGTTTTGCTTGTTTAGTCCTCTTGTCAAGTCCTTCACAAGTAAGATTTTCAAGACAAACAGATTCCCAGGATATGTCTTGATTTCAAATGCTCTTTTCTGAAAGAAATTAGTACTCAGCTTTTTTTTTTCCAGTTGGTTTTTCTGTACTGGAAAAAATATTCCCATCTCCCACTGCTGTTGTGAAATGGAAATTTTCTCACTGCCAACATTGGGCTGTACTTAATAACAGTAATTTCTTCTGAAATCAGTGGCTATTTACATGGGGAAAAGTTGATTTTTTGGGTTTATTTATATGCTATTCATTTGGTGTCCCTGTTTATACTGAAATGATACTTTTAGTATAGTGTACTTACAGTATAATGTCCTTACATAGTTAAGGACAAAGATTACTGCCTTTGGTAAAGGAAGGAGCATTGGCCTCTTTCAAAACAAGAAAACAGGATATCATTTTATTGGCAGGTTTATGTCCTTGGGGTGAAAGAAGAGAGGGAGATAATGGTTTGGGGATGGATGTAAATATGTGTTTGTATCCTGTGGCTGCCTTGCTGCAATTGCTTATTCCCCTAAGAAAGGAGCACAGGTGGAGGTCAGGCCTGCAGTCTCTGAGGCTTCTTTTGAAGTTTTCAGATCAGCTGCCTCTCAAGTGAGGGAATCAAATATTACCCTTAGTGCTGAAACTCTGCAAATGGACAGCTTCCCTGTGTGACTGATCATCAACGAGCTGTCACTTAACTTCTTTGTGCTCATTTACAGTGATTCATATTATTATTAAGGTCTTAAATAATAATTCTACACATGCTAAGAGGTTCTAGTTGTTCTGCTGCCCTTGGATTTATATTTTGATCACTTTTTATTCTTTCAGGGCCACTGAGATTTGTGATTATCCACGAGGGATGTATTTACTATTTTAAGAGCAGCACATCTGCGTCTCCCCAGGGTGCATTTTCTTTGAAAGGTTACAACAGGTAAGTGCCAAGGAAGTTGTTAAACACCCAAGCTCCTCTTACTTGATGCTAAGGGCAATGGGTTTCATTTCTAATGAAGTTAAACACAGCTACATCTGTTGTTTGGGTTAAGCATTGATCTCAGATTCCAAGAAATGTATTCCTTTCAAGTTGTACATATGACATTTCCTGTGCTTGGTGAGTGGATAGCCTTCTTTTTCTGTAATTTACCCAGTAAAGCTGTTTGAGTGGCAATGGCCTTGCTGTTCCTGGTTAATGCAGACTGCACATGCAGATAGAGTCTTTCAGACAGAACTTCTTTGTTCTGTAGGGACCAGAAAGGAATCAGAAGAGAAAATTTATGGAGTTACTAGTTCAGCAACTGTCGTTAGTGTTGAAAATGAACTACAGAATGCTAAATAAGAGAATGCATGTGCAAAGTGTCTGACTCATTTCACTACACATTTTTAATCTTAATATTTACTTTGCAAGTTGAAGACAGAAATATGTGGCTTTCAAGTTAGCCAGTACTGTCAGAATCTGAATGCAGCAGAAGTACAAGGCCTACTAATAAAAGTCCAGCCTAACTTTAGGGAATTGCTGTTGAAATTTATGCCAAGAAAGGTTTAATGAGAAAGAGGGAATGTAGAGAAATATCATTGTGGTGATCCTAACTACTGCAATTTTATGGTATTTCTATATGTATATCTTGTGCTGTATAATGTTCTCAGAGCTGTAGAACAAGGAATTACTTTTTCTTAAATTATGAGAGCTTTTCTAACAGAGCATGACAATGGCATATTTTTAAGGGAATGTACTTGTTAACATTGTAGCTAGTTAAAAATTCAAGGTTAATTTGTAGAATAAACCCGCATTGTAATTTTGTCATGACACCAGCTTCTGCTATCCACATGAATGTGAACAATACAATGGAATCTCTAAATGCTAGAGACTATTCATTCCTTTTTATGTATCTTTATTCTAGCAGCCTTGCAGAGACCTTGGTTGGAATAGGGACAGATCTTGATTAGTGTAAGGCACAGAGAAACATTATTGAAAAAGAATTTGAACGGAAAGCATTGTTAGATTGAGTCATTGCATAAGAGGTTTTTAGATTTTTCTTCCCCCTAGGAGCCCCAAATGAAGAAATTCCTTACACACACAAAAAAGAAAGTGGTTAAGTTATGCTTGTTTTAAAATAATAAAAAAAGTGCCAGAAAGTGTTTATAAGGGAAATGTGTAAAAATGAAGTTTGCTTTTATCATTAGTTTTTCCTTATTTTCATGGGAAATGTGTTTTGATTTCTCTTCTGAAATAAGGGCCACAAGCACCCTGAGTACCTCTTGCAGTGTGTGATCCTTATGAATGAGTGTGATTCATTAACTCTTGGACAGGTCAAAGCAGCTGTTTATAAAGGTCTGGCTGGTGAATTAACAAGTGCTCTTCCTTTTGCGTTGTCCCTTCTGCCACAATAATGGAGAAGTACTGCAAATGCACATGTGGGGATTTCTGTGGTGATTTTCTGGGCTTGGGGATATTTTCCACAAGGCAAAACTGGCCAGTGAAACTGCTTTCTGTCAGTCTTTATGCCATGCATAGCAGCATTAGCTATAGATGAAGGCGTTTCTGCATTGGTTGCTCTGTTTCTCAGGGTGATGCGGGCAGCTGAGGAGACAACATCAAGCAATGTGTTTCCTTTCAAGTTAGTTCACATAAGCAAGAAGCACAGGACGTGGTTTTTTTCAGCTTCTTCTGAAGATGAAAGAAAGGTAACTTTCTTCTTTTGCAATAGCATTTTCCTTGAAGCAAAAAGAGAATCTTGGACTTCCCTAAAATCTAAATGAACTGGAAATGCAGCTGAAATTTGTATACCTGGTTCTTTGGGCTCCTCTGAAAATCATGTCTGAAGTTTCAACTATTAACTTAATGTTAATTCAACTTGTAATTTAGGGAATGGCTGTGACATACTAGATGGCATAGGTTTCTCCATATTTCATAAATATTCCATATTTATTTTTCATCAAGGAAAAAGTAATGATACGTAAGACTTTGATAAATTCTGAAAACTGTTTAGTGAGATCTCTCACTCGTAAACATACTCTGAATAGATATCTGGCTTTATGAATAACAGCCTGAAATTTGCAAACTGAAAATCTAGTACTTCAGTAGGTTCCTACAGCATTTTAAATAGTCAAAACATTTGACTGCTGAGTCTTTTCAGAAAAAAAGTTATGGATAAATACTATTTCAATGTATGTTCCCTGCACAGTTACTCTGATCTCACAGAGGACAAGATACATCTGCATTTAATGATTTTAAAATTGATGTGTCGAATGTTGTATTTTTATTTTTGTTTAGAATTGGATGCTGTCCTTGAGAAGGGAAATTGGTCACTACCACGAGAAGAAAGAAACAATAATGGAATTTAGGTATAAACCCTTATTCTTTATTGGCTTTTTTATCCCTTTTGCACTAGCTCTTTACAGTGGTGTTTTAGGCTTTTTGCACCTACAAGTAACTTCCTGTTAAATAAGAACAGGCACAGTAAGACCCAAGAAGAAAATGCCTTCCCAATTTATATTTTAAAGAATCTGAAGAAAAACCCAAATCTTTAAACAAAGAAGACTTTCAATGCCAGCTTTGTGTAAAACAAATGAAATCTTTTAAAAGACAGCAACAACATGACTGTTAATTGGGAAATATGAACAGCTTGCTTCTGCTTTTCCAGCATTCCTTTCCAGTGCTGCAGTCCAGCTAAACAGAAGTAACTCTGTATTTTCTTTTGCAGTGACTCTGGTTCTGATGCAGACAGTTTCTATGGCTCAGTAGAACGTCCCATTGACATCAAATATTCCCACCATTCAGCAGATAATGAAGGTGACAAATTCAGACACTGATAAATAAGGCTTCTTTGTTGCTAATTTGTTTCTTCTGAATTCTGCAGGAATTATTCCCATTGCTTTAGTAAACTGATCCAATTTGTAACTGGTGTTTTTTACAAGGTGTACCTCTGTAGTTTCAAATCAGCAACAGGTATTCTGTGCCATTAACTGTACCAATAAACTGAAGAATTTCAGATCCTTTAAGGAGGTAAATTAAAAGTGAGGACATGGCAGAAAGCCTGTCAGTTAGGCATTCACAGCATATTTCAGCAACCGAGTTCCAAGTCAAGAAATATGATTGTGAAAACCAACATGAGAAACCTCGCCTTGAGGTTCAGCAGGGATCCTTTCCTTGGCCTTTCCCCATCTGCCCTTTCAGATTTCTAAGGGTAATGTTGATGGGAGCAAGTCCTCTCATTTCCTGAAAGGAAATTCCTGAGTGTTCTGCAGGAATGGGTCTGTTAGGAAATCTGGTTCCATTGCTGCAAGCAGAGAACAGACTCATCAGCATTTCATCTGGGGTTGCAGTTTAGTCCTTCTGATTTTGTGGGAGGGGAGGGTTGTATGCAAGATGAATGATGATAAGAGGTCTGGTAGGAGTTTAAATTAGGAAAATTAGAATAACTGATTTTTATCAGATATTCTTACCTTTTTTCTAGGGCATTCCTCTGCATATTGTCCTTCAGGCTCCTCTTATAATCAATGATGAGAAATTACTGCCTAGAAGTAACATGGTTTTTGTGGCTTGGTTATTCTGATTTTCAGTTAAAGGCAACATTGAAACCACTAAAGCCCTTTGTTAATGGCACCACATGTTAAAAGCAGGTGGTGCTTTTTTTGTTGTTGTCGCCAGAGCAAGGCAGAAGAATTAAAATTGTTTTGTAGATCACTAAGCTTGTTTAATCTTCCATATTGCAAAATCCAAAGTTTTTCTGTGGTAGGGTTAAATTCTGGGGGTTATTTTTTTTTCCAAGTGCTTCAATGCATCCATGTAGTTGTGTCTCTGCAACTGATTTGAACTTCTCTCAAGAAGGCTGGAACACTAAAAGTGTCACCAAAGAACAATTTTTTTAACTTTTAAGTTGTAAAAAATAAATTAATGTGTAGTGTACTTGATTTGCCTCTGTTATGAGAGATGGCTTTTTAAATTGACACAAAAATTTTAGGAAACACCTAGATAGCAGAGAGGTGGATCAAAACTATTAATTTTTTTCACCTCTTTAGAAAAAATACTTGAAAAATATCTGTTTTAGGGAACCCTAAGTACTTGATACTCTTTCTTAGGTTTCTTAGGTTCCAAGAGTATTTATCAAAGTCTGACACACTGATTTTTATCTGCAGATTATGACCAGGAGGAAGAGGATGAGTCTTACTTGCAGCCAGATACTTCTGACATAGTGAAAGATGGTAAGTGATTTCTTTGATTCCCCTCACAAAGGGCCCTGTGAAAAGCCCCCAGTGAAGGTAATATTCATGTGGAATGCCAGGTTATTATTTTGTATTAGTCATTACTATTCCAGCTGGCAAAATAACTGAAGTAATGCAGAGGTATCTTGAGAGGTATTTAGGGTCAGGAGTTTGTAATAACAGCAGTAACCATTTACAGAAAGTATTACAGGCCTTTAGGGCTTTGTTTCATTGGAGCCTCCTGCCTGGGGATGACCTGTATCTGGTCATCAGTCTGGAGCAGCAGTAATGCTTTTAAGGAAAAAACAGATACAAAGTGAAAAGTCTCTGCTAAGCCATCGTAAGCCATGCCTGAAGAAAAATAGCAGGAGTTTATTACCTAGAACTTTCAGAATTCTGCTGAAAGTTAAATGCTTGTCCAGCATGTTGAGTACTGTCAGACCTGATGCCAGTGAAATATCTTAGATCACATAGAAAATTGATTTGAGCAGTCTCCTTTGATGACATACTGTATTCTCCTTCATTGTGTCACCTGTTTTGGTTTTCTTTCTGCAGAGATGGTGCTGCCCCCTGCGTACCCACCTCCACCTGTTCCTCACGTCAGGAAATCTCCCTACTCCGAAGCAAGGGCACATTCCTATGCTGGCAAACCAACTGCCCCAGTACCACCACCCCCCCCAAAGAGGAGCTTACCTGAAATCAAACTAGAGCCACCCCCTGTGCCCCCTTTACCTGTGTTCAAAAAGCCTGTGAGTGGCAGAGAGTCTCACCCGCTGCCTCCAGAGCCTGTGCCTCCAGCCCAAGTCCTTGCTCCGCCAGAAGCCTGCGAGAAGCTAAAAACCTTAAACCTTTCCCCACGGACTCCTCCTCCTCTGCCAGCCAATAAACCCAAGTTGTCACAGCTTGCTGAAAAGCTAGCAGAGCCCAAAGTGCCAAGGGAACATGGTAAGCCTGGACTGTTTGTGCCACCAGTGCTCCCAAAGCCACCTGTGCCAAGCCACCAGCCCCCTGCGGTCAAGCCCAGAACAGAGAAATCTTTAGGTCCCCAGTTACAGTAAGTATGGAAACACAATGCACTACTGTTTCTCAGTCATCTGTTAGTTAACAAGTTTAGATGTACTCAGACTCATACCAACATCTGTGTCTCTTCCCTGCACCATCCCTCTCTGTGTTGTGCTTTTTTTGCCTGTTATTTGAAAATCTGCAGTGACTCTGGCTGATCTGGTTGGACCTGCTCCGTGCAGGAGCTTGGACTAAATGATCTCTAGAGGTCTCTCCTTACCCAAATTAAGCTGTGATTATCTAAATTAATCTGCAAGTACTGCCTGCAGCTCTGGAGCCCCCAAAACAAGAAAGACTGTTGAAACTGGTCCAGAGGAGGCCACTGAGCTGATCTGAGGGCTGGAGTACCTCTCCTAAGAGGACAGGCTGACAGAGTTGGGCTCTTTCAGCCTGGAGAAGGCTCTGGGGAGACTCTTAGAACACCTTCCAGTACCTAAAACAGCTACAAAAGAGCTGGAGAGGGACTTTTGACATGGGCATGGAGTGCTAGGACAAGGGGGAATGTCTTTAAACTTTCTGAAAGAGGGGAAGTGTTAGGTTCAGGTTAGATATTGGGAATAAGTTATTCACTGGGAGGGTGGTGAGGCACTGGCACAGATTGACACATAAATTGTGGGTGCCCCAACCCTGGAAGGGACACGTTGGATGGAGCTCCAATCAACCTGGTCTAGTGAAAGGTATCCTTGCCCACGGCAGGAGGGTTGCAATGAGATGGTCTTTAAGCTCCTTTCCACTCTAAACCATTCTAGGACTCCATTATTTGGGGGTTAAACTGAAACTTCAGTTCTAGTTTTGCTATTCCTTCAGTGTTTTGTTTTCTGCTTTCCTGATGAGATATCCTTCAGTTTTCATTCTGTTTCTGCCAGGAGATCACCACCAGATGGACAGAGTTTTAGAAGTTTTTCTTTTGAAAAACCAGCTCTACCCTCCAAGCCAAGCCAACCTGATGATGACTCTGATGATGATTATGAAAAAGTAAGATGAAGCAGATGATCCATTCTAAAAGAATATTTTTTTCCTTGGTTATGTATATCTTTGGGAACATTTTAAGTGCATTATTTCAGGAGAAGAGTAGCTTTCTGAAAACAGTGCTGTATGGTTTTTTTTTTCATTTATTTTTGAGCTTTAGTGAATGCCTTGAAAAGTTATAGAGTTTAAGACTGGCTATGAAGAAGAAAGAAGCGAAAAGTAAAGATCAAATCACTGTTAATAATTTAGATTATGGCTGTAGCTTATTTGCATAACAAGTTGCTAGGGATTTGAATTGTCATTGACTTAATGGTGATTTATTTTTTTAATATTTTTTACAGGTTGGGCTGCCTGTTTCAATATTTCTTAATACCTCTGAGTCCTTCGAAGTTGAAAGGTAAAATGTGATTTTAAAATAGTTCCTTAGAAGTCCTACAAAAACCTGTACTGAACTGTAATCCAAAGATAATTCTGATAACTTGTGTTTAAAGCATGCACTGAAATGTTTAATATGCAAATCACTTTCTAGAGAAGTTAGTTCAGTGCTCATATATCAATTGACAGATGAGAATGCAATGTGATTTGGCTCCATCTGGAGGAGGCTGTTTTGCCAGGATGCTGGATGGGACCAGAGAGCCAGATGATCTGTGCTGCACTGCTGGCTCAGGTGCTAGAACAGTGACTTTCTTTCAGCTATGCTCTACTATGAATTATTACACCCAAACCAGATATTTGTATTGAGAACTTTAAGACTGGAGGTATTTGATTTATTTGAGTGCTCATAATATGTCATGTACATGAATAATTGTAATATATGTCATTGTTTATTCTTTTTAGGATATTTAAAGCTAGTAGCCCGCAAGGACAACCACAAAATGGATTGTACTGTATTAGGAACTCATCTACTAAGCCTGGAAAGGTAAATTGCAATTTTTGAGTCTAACCCCCAAAAAACTTCTTGATTGAGACATACTGCATTTTATATATGTTAAAGCACTTAATAATTTAGATGTGGCCTTTTTTAAAGCAAGAAAATATGAGAGAATCCCTATTGTGTCAGTAATTGTAAAAAAACCTTTTGGGCTGAATTTTAAGTAATTCCTTAATAATACCTTGACTTAGATGAGCTTGGTATCACAGACTGAATACATTGCATTTTTCTTCTTCAAGGTATTGGTTGTATGGGATGAACCTGCAGGAAAAGTGAGAAACTACAGAATCTTTGAAAAGGTCAGTAGCTTCACCAAATATGCATCTTGAGATTACATATGACAGTGTGTCTTAAAAAGGAGGATGTATATAGGGTAATATCAGAATTAACAAGTTCAAGTCTAAATTTGTTCCCACCTCTGACAGTAAGAATCAGCTGATTTACAAATATCTGGTCTAGGATAAAAGTTTGAGTACTCAGATCCGGGCTTTCTAATTGCTGTATCACGTATCACCATAAATTTCAGCCCCAGTCAAATCCTAGTAAATTCCTGAGTTTAATTTGGACTTATTTGTGTGACTGACTAGTTTGCAAAGGAATAGTGTATTTGGAAGAACTTAGTTCTGCTGATGATGTTCTGGCCCTTTTTCCTTTAGACATCCAGCTGGAAACATTACTGTCAATGGTTACATATGTTTTTGTTCTACAATAGGATGGCAAGTTTTACCTGGATTCAGACATCCTGTTTTTGAACATGGGAAGTTTGGTGGAATACTACAGCACTCATGTCTTACCCAGTCATGACAGCCTGATTCTCATGTGTCCTTATGGTTACTCTAAGCCAAGGTGACAGGATAGCCATGGCTCACTGACACCCTGCTGCCCCTGAGGACAGGACTCCTGCCCGTTGGACATCCCGCTATTTGCACACAAACTGGGTCTGTGTCCACCTTTTCTTCTCTCCTAAATTGTTATATAAATTCCATTTAATGAACTTCTGGTAAAACCTTAGAGTCCAGATCGGTGGATTTTATGGTCTTTTTCTTTACAAAGATCTGAACTGAATGTGCTGTGAAAGCTGTCCAGGATACCCACACCTTTTATAAAACTGCTGCTATTACTAATCTCCTTGGAATGTTGAAGATGAACGTGAACCAAGAAGTGATCTGAATACAGCTGATCTAGAAAATGGACATTCTGAAAGTATGTCAGAATTTATTTGTGACAGGGAATACTAATACTCTGACTTGGAGGTACTACTCCTAAAGTCAGTATTGGTGCTCAACTGAGATATTTTGTATTACTTGTATAGCTGATGTGTACATAATGAAGATTTCTGTGCAAATTATTTTATTTACTATAGGTAAAGATGATCAGGAATCGAGGCTTTTTTTTAAGCCACCTCTTATACCCTTGTACCTTCTGAGTACAGTAATCACTATCAGGTACTATCTGGCTGATATGGGTGTGGCATCCCACATACTGCTTCATGACATGCACTTCAGAGCAGTGTGGGACAATACTGATTCGGCTTTCATGGGAACTCCATTATCTGGTTCTGAACTGGAAAAGGGAAAAGAGAAAGGCTTACTTCAGATTTTGGGGGAAGGGAAGGGAATGTTGAATGTTTCAAATTCCAACTAGCAGTTTGATCTCACATTGCCATAGTCAAAGGTTCTTTAAAACAAAGCACAAAAAAGCACCTGAAACCATGATTGTGATGCTACTATCAGTCCAAAAATCTTTGTGGTCACACTTTGTTGTCAGCCAGCTGCATTTTTTTCTGTCCTAGGGCAAAACACACTACCCTAGTCTGCCAACAAGACTTCTTTCATTAAAATTTCTGCTCAGATTGTAGTTGCATGCCAAACAAAAATCTGTCTTCAATCTATTGTTATTGATAGACATTACCAGGGTGCTTTTAACATTTGTTCCCTAATATTTTGGGGACAGGTATCCTAAATCCAAGGGCTTGATATTTATGCCAAAATTACTCTATTCCTGTATTTTAATATGGAGGAGAAATTAATTTTAATAACCTCTTAAGTAATTCTGTTGATCCAAAAATAGTGTCATAATGGTCTCATACTCTAATAATGTTTACAAGACTTGTAATAATAGTAAAAAAAAATTCTGCCACTCCTGAAACAGGAGAAGGTTTTTATCAGTCTGAATTTGTATTCATAAACTTTTTTTCTGTTACCCTCTAAAAGTTTCTAAACGCCCATTTTAATCTTGTTACCATTAGATGGTCACAACTTTAAAATCATAACACAACTATTACAGAGTAATAATTTTCTTTTTATGAAAACAATGAACCAGGATTTAGTCCTTAGGGAATTTTCCTTATTAATCAGATGGAATATGAGGATCTTATGCAGGAATTGAGGCAGGAAATTTTGCCTCCATCTTTTTCAAGAGACACAGACATACACAATATCAGTCTTTTGATCTCTGTTCCCACCATAATAGGGCTTATGTGTAAAGAATGTCAAGTACTTAAAATTCAGATTCTGTTGAATGTTGGATATTTTAAGTCTTATTCCCTTTATTTTAAATTAGTGTCCCTGTGATGCACTATCCTGACATTGATCCTCTCTAAAGAAGGCTCAGCCAAGACAGCATTTAAAAAACTTTTTTGGCAAATAGTTTTATGTATATCAGAGTAAGTTCAAGTTTCTTGCAATATTCACACCTAACTGTCTACAGAGTAAGATTTTCTCTGTCTGAGAATAATTGACTTCATTGTATCATGACAATGTTATTTATAGTATGCTCTCTTTGGGGCCCTATTCGGATATTTGACTGTTTGCTCAACTTATACTTAGAAGATTTTTAAATTGTAAATATCCATTTAAACCATAATGCACTCTTTACCTGTGTAATAATACAAGAGTTGCAAATATGTAAATTTTTGTGTAATTCCTTTTTGTATCTAAATGTATAGATTTCTGAAATGGATAAACTTTCAATGCCAGTCCACCTCATTTTGTGCAGTTGTCTTTAATTTCATGGGGGTGGGTTCTGGTGCTTTTGTTCATACCTGTGTTCTTCTAATAGCAGAGTTAGAGGAATTTATTTTCAGTGCTCCTTAGAAGCAAATCTTCATGTTCTAAACAAATCTGCAGTCATTTAGACTCTTTCTTCCTCTTGCCCATACATACTAGTCTGATCTGTTTTATAACAAATCAGGTGAGTTTCTGGTGTTTGTAGGGAGGAAAGACACAGCCACAATGCACGGCTCAGTATGTCTCCTGTATTTCTCACTAATCTGCCTCTCCTCATTCCTTCACCACAAAGCAGCCTTTGTGTCTACAACCTCCTACAAGCTCCTTAGCTTTAAAATAGTTTGTGGGGAATTGTAAAAGCAGCATTTGATGTGCAAAAAGAATATTGTTCATGAGTTTTGTAATATCCAAGTCAAAATTGTTGATACTAGTTTGCCTCCTGTGACTGGACCTCCAGATTAAAGTATTACAGGTCATATTTGGATAGGGATTGCTGTTCTAGGAAAAAAAAATTTGGGTGCTTTTGAAAATAAAGCAAGGGACAGTCAATGGCAGCATGTCAGAAAAAGTGAACCAATATTAAAAAAAAATTTCTACAACAATAGAGGTGCTTTGTGTCAGCAGTCAAGCTTTCCCCACCTCAGAACTTCAGTTTTCACAAGAATGTGAATAAGTAGCAAGAGTATTTGTGGCCTCAAGTGGCTTCATCCTTTGGAATGTGCAAAAGGGCACTGAAGATTTCGGGAGCTGAAAGTGTGATTATATAGAATTTGGGGACATCTGCTGGTCAGTCTGTTCCACACAGGGATCCACACAACAGGAATCCAGCAGCTGAGCATGTGTGTGGAAGTCATTTGGGACAAATCAGTCTTAAGTGACTTCAGATAGAAGCTAGAGATCAAAGCCAATTTCAAGTAGGAACTTAACAAGCTGGGTCTTTGAAACTTTAAACTCTTTTGGCTCATTTGCCTCAAATAAGTAACAACATTGTTTAGAATACGTTCAGATGTGTAATTCTGCTAACCTAAAGAACAAAGAGATAAATTAATCTTTCTGTGTTTAAATTATTGTTAAAATATACTTTGAAGTAGAATTTACATAATGGACATCTGAGTGCCACCTAAATTTATGCACATCTTGAAACATTTAGGCAGCTGTTCTGAACATTAAATACTTCACCTAGCAGCAAGCAAATGTTGCAATAGTTTCCATCTTATGAAATACTCATCTCCTTGAAGTCAAGGAGGGGTTTTTTTCCTAACAGTGGGAGTGCTTGAGATGCCCACAGTTAAAGACCCCTAAGTGGGAGAGCTTATAGTCCTTTTACTATACTTAAAGTACTAAAATATCAAATACCAAACACTACTAGAACTTCTAGATGGAAAGCATTTGAGCTCATTTTAAAACTAGATGTTCAGTAGGCTTCAGGTATGGAGTAAGCCTTGTAGCACAGCCACCTCCAAATCTATTCCTTCAGGGTTCCCATTCCTCTATTGTAATTCCAGGATGGTCATTACTATCCCTCACCTGCACCTTCCTCCCTACAGTATCTAGTTCCCAGGAAGTGGGTAATTCAACCTCTCAGGTTGAGGACATGGTCCTGAGAGGCATGTAATCTTGGAGATATCAAAGAATTGCTTTTAATGTGATTTTCCTCACACATATCTCTCCTGGAGTAGGTTTGCACAGAAACGACAGTGATAAAAATCATTTGTAGGATTAGCTCACTGGATATCTAAAACAAGGGAAAAGCATTGAACCCTTCTTTGAGTTACCACCTTCCCTGCCTTTGAACAACCACTTCATACAAGCTCCTGCTGGGCACTATCCCAGCACAGCTGGTTCCTGGACTGGCTGATGTGCACTGAAATTCTGGCCTGGACAGCCTTTGCACCTGTACTGAAGGCCAGTGATGTGAAAGGGCCACCAGAGCAGCACAGAAAACAGGAGAGTCTGCCCCATGGAAAGTTATTAAAGGGTTTTATTACAGGGCTAATATGGAAAGGTGCTCCAGCTGTGGCTTCATAAGATGTTTTAGGCTTCATTGATTATGTTGTGCTTTAATTTACATTAATTTGCACTGTCCTAACATTCATGCTGGTTTATTTTTCCAAGAAAATGACAGCCACACCCTAACCATGGAAGTACTGCTGAAAATGTGCCATTTAAAAATTAAGTGTGAGTTTAGGGAATTAAAATTTTGATATTCTAATATTACAAAGCTTCTCTCATGATTAATTAACTTTCTCCTGTATATAATACTTAAATTAGTAACTACCTTAAAATATTTTTCTTATGCTTCTCAGCTCTCCTCATTAGTTTGAACTTGCCCTGATATGTTTTTCCAAATTTCACTGTTTTGCCCTCTTGAGTCTGCTTGTAGTTCTAAAGTTAGTTCAAAAGTTATAACTTTTTTTACTGACGTTTTTCCTTCTCCTACTTTTAAGGATGAAGATGTCATTACAGAGCAGCTAAAAACAATTTCAGCTGCTCTAGTCACACTGGAATTCATGTAGAAGCAGCTAGCAGAGAAAACACAACTAGAAGGCAGATGATTCTCAGGAAGTCATAGAAGTTGCAATTAAATTAATTGGCTTTACTTGGAAAAGCATTTTGGAAAAACAAGCCCTAACCTTTACAAAGACTATTGCAACATTAGAAGAGAATGTTGGTTGCTGGAGTTCCTTTGTGTAAAGCAACCATTGCACCTTTGCTTCTGTTTAACTGCAACTGCTCTTAACCAGCTTGAACCATGTAGCTCCATTTACATTTTATCTCAATCATGTATAAAAATTTTCCCATGTCCCCTGAGCATAAAGTCAATATTTTTCCAATTTAAAGCCAAAGTGGCCTCTCAGATTAAGACTGTGTAAAATTTGGCAACATTTAGTATTGGCCTATTCCAGCTGCTCTGCTCTTTTGCCCACCTCTGTTTTGGTTCTCCTAATTTTTATTTTTTTTCCAGCTCAAACAAACCTCAGATGTGGTTTTGTTTGGTTGTGGACAGAGATGAAAGTAGACCAGAATGCACTTTTTTATTTCATGTAATCTTTCTATTGAACCTACATTAAAATTGTTTCTACATGCTATTTTCATTCCATTAGGAAATTTTTCCTTCCTTACATAAATGAGTAAAATTCAAAACAGAGCTCCATCTGAAGAATAAGAACTCGTACTTCAGACATAACCTTACATAAAATGACCAACTTTAGTAATACTACAAATAAGCCATGAGATATTACTGGTGTTATGCACAGCTGAAATGAAGATAACCCCTTATATAACTTTGAAAAAGGCATTTAAAGGCAATAATTTCCAAGACAAATCCCTCATGAGCTTTTCAATAGTAATGCTGCATGTGTATAAGCTCCCTCGTCCCACTTCCAGCACAGTCCTGGGTGCCAGTGAGAGAGGCAGCACTCATGGGGCTGTTCTTGGGTATTTTGTACAGGTAACTTGTGTTTGTCCCCACACACCCTCCCAACACTCTAGCTCTGGTATGACTGGCCAGGGACTGGCTTTTACTTTGCTGGCACAAGAAAATTTTGCTGCTAAGACTCTCCTTTTGAAAATCCATGGGAAAAGCAGCAGAGAATTCACATACAGGCATTGTTTTATTTGGAGGATCCAGAACTTTTTCTGGGAAATGGAGTAGGTCTGTGTGAGATGAAGACAGATGATGACAGTAGGCAAACAAGTCCTGCCCAGTCAACAGGCTGTCAGGCCAGAACAGTTCTGGCAGGTCAGGAGAGAAAGATCTACTTTACTGCCACCTTACTATCAGGCCCAGTTTATAGGTGAGAAAACTGGAACTGCTTATGTGGAGTAAGTGCACCCCATATAAAGGAAAAGATACATGTCCTAATGCCAGATGTGGGACATCAGCCTAGTGCTAGAAGCATCAAGAAGTGTTAATGCCAGGTAAAGACGTCAGGTGCATAAAAATAATTGTACAGTACTATTTTTCTGGTATCTAGTAAAGCCTCATGAAAATAATTTGTAAATGAATACATTCACATTGACTCTGATTTGAGTATTTTTTTATTTGAGACTCTGTAATTGAGTCCAGTTCTGCTGCTGCTGGAGCCTGCTGAGGAGAAGAGCTATTATTTGAAAGCCAGTAACCATTCTCCAGAACATGTGTAGGTGTGCATATGGCAAGTGGAAGCCTACTGGCAACAAGCTTGTCTTGGTCTTTTTCTCAGAACCCTCACCAGCAACCCAAAATCCTGAAGGAATCAAATGCTGCAGGCTGAAAAACACAATGTAATTAATGTTGTACCTTTTGTTGTAGCTGAAATGCTGCAAACCCAGCTGGTAAGAGTTAACAAAAAAAGTTCTTCATATCTTAAATAATGCAGAAGTGCTTTTTGAGATTGTCTTGTCTTTTTTTCTGCAGCAGAACACACAGCTTTAGTCTGTGCCAGTATTTATGAGCCCTCCCTTGAGTTTCTGCCCATGTAACCCTGCCTTTGCCATTGCACCAGCACTGCCCTTCCTGCAGCTGGGCAGAGCAGGTCAGGAATCCGGGCAGGCCAGAAGCTGAACAGGGAAGATAAACACAGACATGCATCAGCTGTCACAGTCTCAGCCTGTGGAGGGAGTTGATTGATTCAGCAGAAAGCTGCACACCCCCCACACCTCCCCTCCCCCAGTTTTTCCTTCTGATTAGCCAGGTGAAACAATGGCTTCATGATTATGGGAGATCATGCAAGGAGCAGGGGGAAAGCTGGAAGGGGACAATAGGAAGCTGTGCCCTTGAGCATGTCACAAAGTAGGACAGCAGAAGAGAAAGGTAAAGGAACAGCACTCACCAGCATCACAAGAGCCAACAGGAGCTGACAAAAGGCATCCTTTGATCAGCTCAAGCTGCTCTTGTCACTGCACCCTGCAGTTACACAAGCACTTTGAGCCAGCCCTGCCAGAGAAAGAAATTACCCTGCCCTCCCCCAGCCCTGGGCACTGCTGCCGCCCTCAACATCCCCATCCTTCCTGCCACTGCTGGTCTTAGAGGCACGCACTGAGCTGGAGAGGAAACCCATTAAGTTGGAAACAAAGCAGTATTTTTTTGCTGAGTTAGTTCTAACATGGATTTATTCTCCCATTTACTTTCTGAGACAAGAGAGAGCTCTATGTGTTAAATGCCTTGGTGAGAAAGGGAAGGAAAGAAAGGGAGATGCCAAGATGGAGCATTTTGACAAGTAATCAAAGAGAACACACTGCATGGGGCAGGTGGCTGGAGTCTGCAGGTGCAGAGCAGGGACAAGGGCACATTGCCAGGTATGTACACACATCCACTGGGTTTACAGGGTTCAGCACCAGGCAGGTGAAATGATGTTAAACTGTCAAACAGTTCTTAGAAAAAATGTTCAGACACGATTTGCTAATCATTAGTAATTACACTAACACATGTCCAGCTGTGGGATGGTTTTGATTAGGCAGATCCATGTCCAGTAGGGCCTTCTTGTCAGATGTGCTGTAATCATTCTGTGTCATCACTTGACACCTGAACCACCACTTTTGGTGGCTGAATTCACAGACATGCTTATGCATCTCTCTATGGCCTGTTTTTAGGGAAGTGGAGTGTGTTTCCTTGGTGGAGGTGGTTGGAGCAGGCTAGATTTCTCCCACATTCCACAGGAGGCATTTATGGATCCTGAAATCCATCAGATTCTACTTGCTGGAATCTTCCCTACATATGGGTAACTTGGGGATGAGTGTTGTAGATAGCAGAGGAGAAGGGTTTACTGTTTCTGAGAGCTTGTTCCCAGACCACCAAGTCTTCGTTTGCCCCGTGGCAGGCAGCATTCTATACAACACGCAGACGTGTAGACCAGCAGAATTAAAATTATACAGAAACGATACTACAAATGTACAGAAAATAGACAACAGAAGAAGTTAACTTCACAGTTGGTGCCGTGACTGTAACAAACCGAGGGTTATACCAGCCACACAGCTCTCCAAGGATTCAGAAGACCTAAGGAAGCGATTTAGAAAGCTCTCGTCAGGCTGCTCTGTACAAGCTGTACGATGGATCTGCACACTTCCAGAACCGCGCGACTTCTCGCCGGCCTGGCATTTCACATCCGGAGGATATTCCAGTGATTAAACACCTTCGGTAGTGACAGGTGTCTCTAGCCCTCGCCAAGGCAGGTCTCAAGCCTGAGTCCTGCCCTCCTGAATCGCCCTGGCCTTGCTCTGAGCTGACAGCGATCGAACACCGCCACCGCAGCGCGATAACGAGCCCTTATCGCAGCGCGTCCTCGGCGATTAGCGATGTCCGCCTGCGCCTATCTCCCGGCCCGCTCTAAGATAAGCTTCCCGGGCGCCGCGCTGCTCCTTTCCGCTGGGATCCAGCGCCACAAGAAGCCCTTTCCCTGTGTCCGAAGGCTCTTCCCAGTCTGTTCCCTGCCGTCTGGGCCCCCCCCGGCGCGACCGGAGCCGCGGGACCCGCCAGGGGCAGCCCTGCCGCACCGCCCCTCGCCCCCCGCTCGCCTCCGCCAATGGGAGAGCCGCTTACTGGTCGGGAGCTCGCCCTCCCGCCAATGGGCGGCGTCATTGTTGGGCTTGCGGGCTGTGGAAGCCGCACCCTGTCGGGCGGGGGCCGCTCGGTGCCTGAGGGGGCGGCGGGAGCGGCGGGAGGCGGGGACCGAGATAGCGACAGCCTCGTCAGGGGACCGGCCGCCGCGGCCCCTTCGCTCCTGCCCGTTCTCGTCTGTCCTCGGGTGAGCGACGCGGCAGTGACGGTGCGGAGGAGGCTGAGGGGCGCAGCTAGCGGCGGGCGGGCTGTGAGGGGGAGACGGACGCTGCGGAGAGGGGAGGAGGGGGCGGCAAGGAGAGGCTGGGGCGCAGACACTAGAACCGGCTCGGTAAGCCCGGAGGGGAGCGGAGGGGGCCGCCTCTGCCTGGAAAACGTGGCGGGGTGTGCGGAAAAACTATTGCGCGCAGCGTGCCTGCGGTGAGGGGCTGCGGCGGGCTTGGGGTCACCGCGGAGGCGGGGGCAGGACGGGGGGCTGCGGGTGCCGGCCGGGATGGGCGGCGGGGCTGAGCTGCGGGAGCAGGGCGCTGCCAGCCCTGCCTCGGGAGGCGCGGTGCCCATTCCGTGCCCGCCGGGATGCTCCAGCCGCCGCCACCGCCGCAGGAAGCGGCCGCTCGGCGTTGGAATCTCCATTGCACCCAAGAGCCGCGTCTGCCCGCGCTGCCCCAGCCGCCCTGCTGCTTCACCTGCCCCTTCTGCCGGCCCGAGAGGTGACCTGCGGACCGTGCGGGGCGAAATGCGGGCTTTGGAGAGTCCAAGTCATCGTCCGCAGAGGACGTAGGAGTGAGGGAGGGTTTGGGGTGTGTGTGCGCGTTGTTGGGGATTGGCGGGGCACCAGCAGCGGACGGGCAGTTGTTTTGTTTCCTCTGCTGGAAGGAGTATCTACATTTTAGCGTTTCTAGGGTCTGCTTTTGATACAAAATGTCACATGCCTTTCTGCACGTAATTGCTGCTGCACACTCGCTGTGCTGCTTTTAGGGTTGATTCTTAATCTGCGTTGGCTTTAGTTAAAACTAGCAATTAGGGAGGGGGAAAATCCAGTCAAGCTGGAAAAATACCCATGGCTGTGTTGAGATGGGGGCTAGGAAGAGCACCGAATTTACATCTTTCGTGAGGTGCTGCTGTAGCTCTGTGGTGTAAGCTCATTGCTGGTTTGGTTTTATCCTTTGCTTTTTGGAAAGTTGCCGTAGATCACAACATTATTGTAAACCAAAGGTATTAGGTTTTCTTGCTCTGTGACTTAGATTTTTATACAAAGCTTTACAAAACCTTACCTTGAGCTTATGAATTCTCAAACTGCAACTGCTGCTGGCTAATTCCTCTGTGCTCTGCTGCAAGCTACAGGTCTCTCCCTGCAGACAGGCTGTTTACAGCTCTAGTTCTTGTAACGTGACTAAATGTGCCAGTAGAATTCTTGACAGTCCTTAATTGTCACAAATTCCGGTTTTTGGTGTGGGTTGTTTTGGTTTTTTTTCATAGAGCAAAAGAATTTACTTTCAAGATATAAAAACTGTTTCTAAGATTGGCTTCCATTCTTGTTAAATGAAATATAATGGTATAAAAATTCTGTTTCTCAGTAAGAATATATTCTTTTAAGAGCACTTGTGTAATAAGTGAGGAAAAAATGCAACTATGGGCTAGACTTCTGAAGCAGGTGGCTTTGGTATTTCTTTATATTCAGTAAACAGATTTGATGCCAGCAAATTTGATATAATCTTGAGTGAATGTAATGATCTGTATGATTTGCCTCACAGAATTTAAACCTGGTGGTTTTCTGAGGAGAGTATTGAGGAAAAGGCATTTGCGAGTTTTTACATCTTTGCTGTAGCAAGATACTATGTGCATTACTGTGTTTGCATGTGTAAGTGTCCTGTAGTTTTGCTGGTATGAAGTTCTGTGCTGAGAATAGTGCTTTTCAGCCAAAAACTGTTGTGTTGACTGAATGTTTTCTTTCTGTAGTTGATGATTATAAGAGTGAAAAATCTGAATGTGCCTCGTCTGAAGCAAGTGTATTTGCTGGCATGTCGTGCCAGTAAGTTCATTAGAGTATGGTTCACTAATGCTGCAGAGTGAAGAAGGTCATTTACTGAATCAGTACTTTTCTGTGACAGTTCTTTTAGAAGTATCCAACAGAAAATGACTCGCCTCTTCTCATTCTTTGAGATTCACCATCAATATTAAATGATATTTTGCACATATGGGATAGGCCTCTGAGCAGCCTGGTCTAGTAGAAGATGCCCCTGGCAGGGGATTCAGGACTAGGTCATCTTTAAGGCCCCTTCCAACCCAAACCAGTGTGTGATTCTGTATATGGACTTGGATCATCTGCTGTAATTAGGTAGAGAAAACCCATTTGAGCACTGAGAGACTTTGACAGAAGGAGGACTAAAACTACTTCTGCCTCAAGTCTTTGTTTTTGAAGTGTAATTTCACAGCATGAACTGCCTTTAGCAAATCTCATCCAGCATTCCATGACTTGGTATAGGAGGAAAGAAAAAGAATTTTGAAGTAGCCAATTTTGTTAATAAATAGAATTAAATAATAGAACTGAAAGTTTCAAACTAGGAGAAGGCTGCTTAGCATGTTGATTGCTACTAGGCATACTACTATGTGACAAGTGCTTCCTGAGGAGCCTAGGCAGTAAATCTTGCATCCACTGCTTTTCTGACTGGTAGAAATAGCTTTCTTAATTATTAAAGAGTTGTAGCAGCGGTGAATAGTGAGTAATTTGTAAACCCCAAACTGTTGCTGTGCAGATGGTCCAGTCCTGCTTTGAGGGGAAAATGCATATTAATAAAACTTGCCTACTACTTCAGTGAAGTAGAGAGAATCAATGTGGCTTTTGCTGTACAGCAGAGACACCTGAGGCAGGAGGGCATGAAGAAAAAATGCTGATTTTTCTGACTTTGGTGGCTCCTAAATTAGAACTTACTCTTGGACCATGCTGCACCACAAAACGTGATCTGTGAAATAGCACTGTATCAGTAATTCAGACTGCAACTAAATATTTCTTTGGCAGTTTTAGGGTGGCATGGGCTTTATATTTGAAAAGTGATTGTGAGCAGATGTGAATGTAAGTTTCCTCTGCTGATTCCATTGTGCAGGTCATTTGACATCTGCTGAGGAACCTGTCTGAAGCCCTTCTGTAAAGTTATGCATCTTCTGTAACAACAGATTTAAAAGCAGATATATTTTAAAAATAGTAGAAGTCCCCAGATTACCTAAGTTAGGCAGTTTTCATTCATATAATTTAATCAACCTCCTCAGGGGAATAGGAAAATATTACCTAGTCTTGCTACTTATTCAGCATTTCTCTTCAAAAATACTCTGGTTTTGCTTGGGCTGAGAGCAGGAGCTGTACAAACCTGTCAGTAGAGAAAGGTGTAAAATGTAAAGCATATGAACCAGTTTCTTTCCCTGGAAAACTTTTCATTAGAGGTAGTAATGCTTAAAAAGTACTGGTTATACAGATTTTGATCTCTTGTAATTTTTAGTTTAATTTACCCTTTTCTCTGGCTACTTTTTCTCTCACTTTAAAGTATCATGTATACAGTAACAGGGTTCTGTAGGAATGTATGGTAACATCTGTTACCATTTCAGTAAGCATCTGTTGTTTATTGACAATTATCTTGATAGTCTGCAGTTAAATTGAAGCAAGTAATTGGTTTCTTTGCTCACCCCCCAGTGGATGTTGTTTACTGTGGTCTTGTCAGTTCAGACGGTTTAGGGGTTGGGAGTTGCAAATGTTGTAGGGGAAGAGACTCCAGGAAACGCCCTTCAGGGGTAAGCTGAGATGGGCTCATTTGCCATCAGGACCCAGGTTCAACAGCTCAGTAAACGGTCCTGGCCTTGAACGCGTTTAAATGTTGCTGCTGCTCTGAGGAATTTCCAAGTCGGACTGTTCTTCACTTCAGGGCAAGGAAAGGTTTAGTGCAGAGGTGGATGTGAATAACTACTGCCCGTCGGGCTGGCTGACCAGTGGGGGTGCCTGCTGGTGTTGCTGGACTGACTCTGACCTTTCAGAGAAACTGAAAACGTTGTCCTTGAAGGTGTAGACAAACAGGAGTAACAACTTCTTCAGTCCCTTCCTAACTTCCTCCCTTTGACCTTGCTTATTGGATTGCATTCTGAGGAATGATCTCTGCCTGCTCTGCTGGATTCAGTTGTTATCCAGTGAAAGATCAGCCTTTCAGACTCACATCAGTTGCACTAACAAGTGCAAGCTTCAAAAGAGTTTTTCACTATCACTTATTTGTATGGTTTTCCCTGCAGATTAATTAAAAATTACTGTAAATGAGAGCAAATCTCAATTCAGTTTTAGAACTGTGATATTATGAATTACTCTTTTAAACTGGGATTTGGCATATGTGTGCTCTTCAGACTAATCTAACATTCCTTTGCGTTTTTAATTGACTAATGTCTTTTTTAAATCACTGATTTTTGTACCATATGTTACATATGATTTTCAGATCTAGACTCAGGAAGTCTGAAAAAAAAAGAAGTAAAATATTTCAGAATTTTGAGATTTTGTTGTTCTTTCATACAGCTAACTGAAGTGCTGTAAAGGGGTCATGGAAACTGTAGTAAATGCAGTCAATCAGTAACAGTTTATGGGATTTTTGATACTTTCAAATCAAATGAGTAGATGATTGTTGTGATGCAGTTATTCTCCAAAGACTAGGGGGCAAAAAAAAAAAAAAACAGATCTAGGTTTTTGGTTGGAATCAGTAAACATCTAAAAGCAATTTTGGATTAAGAACTGTAATTTGACTTGGAACAATAAAAACTTAGGTTTTTTGGATGTTGTTTTTGATTTGTTTGTACAAATTTCAAATGTATTGTATTGCTTTTTAGGCTTTTTATTTCTATGTTGTTTTACATCTTGACTCTCGAGAGGTCCGATACACTATTTCAGTTCTATTATAGATTATGCCAGATTAAACCAGAAAGTGTTGAGGAAAACCTTGACCCATGAAAACTGTCTTTTCTGTTTTTTCTGTTGGCTGTCTTGTGTTGTTGTTATTTGGGTTTTTTTCTTTTGCTGCTGTTCTGTGTTTGTGTTACAAATGACTGAGCATAAAGTCACTGTTGGTGCATTGTGACTGTGGAGATGAAGAATTAAGCATACCCTGAGTTGAGTGTTTTAACAGATGAAGCAATTTCTTTAGGTATTGTCGCTGTGAAATACTTATAAAAATCTATCAAATGTGTACACTTGTGAAGCATCCATTCCATCTAAAATTCATTGAAAGAACACATTGCTGCTGTTGTGCATTTACTGAGAGGTACCATTTACTTGGCTTTTTTTTTCTCCAGAAGATCTTGTCTAGCAAAGCCTTGTGTGGTGACCTTGAGTTAGCACAGCTTAAAGTGTTCCAGAGTTAGAGGGTCTTACTTTATTTTTCTCTTCAGTTTCTAAAACTGTTAGCTACACCTAGCTGAATTGAACAGGAAAGTGGTGACTTCAAACATATAAGGTTTCTGCCAGCAGTTAGATGTGATGGCCAAACTTGTGCCCCTGCTGAGAGAGGAGCTCCTGGCTGGCTCTGGGAAGCAGGAGAGTGGTGTAGGTGTCACAGACCCACAGCCAGTCAGGCCATAGGGAGCTCGGATCCAGCCCCAGTGGTTGTTGGCACTGGCTTGGCCAGCCTTGGTGAGCCAGTGAGGGGAGGAGGGAGCACGGGACTCGCACAACATGTAGGGGGAGCATGAGAACTTAAAAAGGATAAATAGGGCAGCATATAAGACTTCAGTTGGTAGCAGAAAATGTTTCATTGGTTTTGTCTTTTTTTTTTTCTAGTTGTTTTCAGTTACTGGAAAGGTTTCCATGATTTTCAGGTGAAATTCTACACAGCTAATGTGTCACTTTATTTTTAAATGTCACTTCAAATTTCCATATGATTTGAATAACTGATTCAGTGTAAAGCACAAGATTCTATTTTGATTCCAAAGTAAATTTTCTTTCCTTACTGTGGATATTATTTTTAAGTCTACTAGTACATAGCAAATTGTGGGGTTTTTTGGTTTTTTGTTTGGGTTTTTTCCCCCCCACCCTCTTGTGCTTAGAGTAAAATTTATTAGATGGTGAGTCTTCAAAGATAGTCTGGTGATTTCTGTTATAACTGATGACTTAGAAACATTTTGGAATAAATTTATGTCTTTTATAGGTGAATTAAGAATAAAATGGTTTTGTTTTGGTAAATTATTTTTCATGAAGTGTAGGTGGCCAGAAATATACAGTTAAATTTATTTGGATATATACAATGTTTATGGTACAGTATTACAATGGTTTTTAATCTATTAATAGGCAGAAAAAAAATAATAATGATCTTAGATGTTTGCTTAGATCTCAGCTGTCCATATAAATCTATGGCTTTTCCCCTGTTTAGTTATATAGGGATTTTAGTAAAAAGTTAGTAAATTTTGTAGAGCTTTCCCAAAGCAAGTGAATCACACATGATGGAGTAGGACATAAGACATCAATCCTCCATCCAAAGGAAAGCTGTTTCATCTCTTATGTATCACGGAAGGTTGGTGGATGGGTTTCAATGCCTTGGACTCAGGGAGGACCATCCTGTTATTCTTTGATTTTGTTGCTGCTTGTAACTCAATGTCTGTCTGCCTGTGTGATTTTCCACTTTGCTTTCAGTCTGCTTTAGAGCTTGCACTGATCTTAATGCTGCTGAGTTATGTCGACCATCCTTATACTGAGTTTCTTGCTTCTCCTCTGGAAGGAGAATTTGTGGTTGCACCATAAGGTAATGATTTTGACAGGTGGGATGTCCACTTCTAGACCTGCCACAGTCTTTGTTGTTGACCTGGGACGCTTTCTTTGACTCAGTTCCAGTCTGTTAATGGAGATGTTGGTTTGAGGACAAGGAGAGGCCAGTGAAGGTGCCTATGCCCTTGCCTCACACAAGTGGAATGACAATCCTTCCAGTATCCTCCTATTTTCCCTCACTGCAGAATCTTGGGGAGGAGCCAAGAGCAGGGAACACAGTGAACAGTTTGCTGCACAAGCTGGAAGAAGGTAGTCTCTGAAACTGTCCTCTGGCCTGCCCAGCCACCAGGAAATAAAGAGCGTTTTGGCAGCAGGTCAGCGAAAGCCAGAAGTGGTGAACAGAAGGCTGGGAAACATGCTTAAAATCTGAATGTCAGCCAGGAAAGCTGGACTTAGGCAGTCTTGCAAATTATGAGGGCAGCCTTATTAATTGAACATTCTGGCTGGTGGAAAAGATGCCTGAGGCTTAGTCTTTATGGGTCAATATTTATCACTAAAGTGGGGAGACAGCTCTCCACACCTCAAGCAAAGCTCACAATGTCAAAATTAAACCTATGTAGCTGCATTTGCTACTTCAACTGCAGGTTCAGTGGGTTTGGGATCTTATCTAATGTGAATTGGTTAAAGCATTGAGATAGCTGCTCTCCCAAAAAGACAGACTTTTATTGTTCTTGCTTTTTTAATCAGTCATTAACATATGTTAATGTTTTATGTTGTTAATGTATAATTATAATTGTTAATAAAACATTGTTAGTGTTTTATATAATGTTTATGTAATTTTATATTTAGGCATTTATTAAAACAACTCTGAAATACTAAGAATGTTAAAAATTTGCACAATTTAAAAACATTTAATAATTAGTTACTTAGGTTATCCTGGGTTTGTTTTTCAGAATATCACCTTTTTGAGGAGTTTAAGCTTATTTCTACATTCCCTGTTTTTTGGGATCATTACTGTGCCCACATATGCTGTTGAAATATGTTAGTTCTGTTCTGTATATATGTTCTGTTCTGAAACTATATTTTCAGAAATTCATTACACTCCCAAGGCAAGTGGGGTAATATTATTGCCCATTTTCAGTAGTGTAGCTACTCAGGTCACTTAACAAGAATGAGGCAGATTTCAAATGGCTCTTTTTCTTTGCAGACCTTTAATCAGAACTAGACACCTTCCTAAATAATTCTGTTATTGGTTGCTGGTATGAAGACCTGTTGTGATACCAAATATATGTTTTATGGTAGAAGGAAAAGTGAGGTCTGAAATGTTGTATTTGCTACATTGTTTCTTGTACTACAGTTTTTGCTTGTTTAATTTAGTCCTTAATTAGATGTGTTTATCATTAATGAATAGGATTAATTCAGTTAATTTAACTGAAACTGAAATCTAAATTTATTCTTTCAAGGATTTGATGATTTTAGAGAGTAATCTGGTAATTTTCCCCTCCCTCCTCTCTGTTGCTATGGTAATCCTAAATTGGAATCTTGTCTCTGCAGACTTTTTTTTTCCCCTTTTCCCCCCAAGTAAGTTTTGTAATAGCTGTGCAGTCTATTCTCAAGCCAAAATATTGATAATATTAATAATAGTTTTCTTGTTGTTTTTTATTTGGCTGATTCGAGGTGAAGCTGAAATTAAGCAGCTTTAACTTGAGTTTCCTTTTTCTAGTTCTCAAGAGACTTTGTGGCATAATTTTTTATTCATGTTTTACACAAACATAATTTAGGGGGAAAAGCAAGGGAAAAAAAGGCTCAGCTAAAGCAAAAAGACCCAAATGTGTCTGAGTGTCATGAAAAGCTCTTTATAATTGTAACTGCAGAAGTGAACATTTAAATTGCAAAGTCCATAAGTTGTTTGGCATCCAAATGTTCTTGCAATTCCAGTTTACAGCAGTGTTCAGGGCTTGATGAGGTGCTTTCAGCTACTCCTGGCATGGCTGAAGTTCTGATGCAGCAATAAATGCAGGTAATTCTGGCAACTGTATAAAATATTTGTGCTCTTACCAAATTTTGGGTTTTTTCCATGTAGAAAAAAGTAGAGATACAAGATTAGCAGGGTTGATAGCAAATTGAAAAGGATCATCAGGAGTAAGCAGAAAACCTGAATAAGACTCTTCATGTGTCTTGTCAGGAAGCATGGGGGTAATGAAATAAGACTAAAAATAATTTAGATACTTGAGAAAGACTACGTGGAAAGTTTGCCTTAATTTTCAGTGAAGACATTTTGAGCACATGCACATAAGTCATGTTGAAGTGAAGTTATAAAGATGATTTCCATGAAGATGAAGCCCAACTTGCAGGGTGCAGGTTAGTGGAACTGTGTAACATTTACTCTACAATTTTGAAGTAGGTGATTTGTGTAATTAGAGACGCAGTTGCAAGAATTGTTATTAAATGGCAAGGCAGAAGGATATTGGATGGCTGGAGACCAGTGAAGGTACTCACAACATTAAGAGGAAAAGTTGATTTGGGATAGTAATTGTCTCATTAGTATGACCTTAATATACAGAGATTTGTTTAAATTTAGAATGAAAAGATGTTCTGTGTGGAAGTAAGATGAAAAAGGTATAAAGTGATACAGCTCCTAACAGAGGAAGATTTGTCAGAGAAATCTAACACCTCTTTTGTAAGATCCCATACTTCTTGGAGAGGATACATGGTTAGAGCTGACCCCTTGTAACTTAGAAGTCATATAATATGCAGTATGATTGCATGTAAAAATTAGAGGGATGTTTTTGTGACAATTGCTGTTGAATGGTGACAGGGTGTGTCAAGTATGGATAGAACTTGATGACCAGTGGATGATGTATTGGAACTATGTAAGCAGTGGAATTTGTCAGGACCAGTTTTGAGATTTAGTGTTTTCATTAAAATAATTTATCCAATCTCATGATCTTCATCAGATGTCAAACATCACCAGTACAAAAGAAGGTTTTGCATAGAACAAAGGTGAGACCTTAGGACACGACCAGTAGGAAAAGGAGTCGTATCAAAGAGTATTAAAGGAATTGTAACATTTCAGGATGGCAAACCTATCAGAGCTAGCAATGAAGATCAGTATTAGGATAACAAGTACACTGTTGTTGCCCTGATAATATTTTTCTTTAAAGAAGTAAAAGGGTATTGACTTTTTCTGGTACTGGTGAAAGCTTACTTCAAAACGTAATTCCTATAACCCACCATCAAGTAAAAATGACATTTAGACTAAAAGAGATCTAGGGACTAATTCCTGGAACTCAGAGAGTGTCGTGTTTGATCCAGGGAAACAAATCATGGAAGAGGTTGCTCTTCATAAAAACAAGTGAAACAACACAGGTAGGTAAAAAGAGCTTTTTATGTTTGAGGTGTAAGAACAAATGGGTATAAACTATCCAAGAACAAACCTAATCTGGAAATTAGAAAAGATGGTTCCTAAGCAACGGAGGCATAGGAGTCTGCAACAGCCTTCCCTTAGGAGTAGTGGAATAAGGCTGTCTTTAAGGTGGAGCTGGTTAGCTTATGTAAGGGGGGTAGGGAATGTAATGTCATTTTCCACCCTACCTTGAGATTTGAACTGCTTGACCTGGCATATCCATTCGCTCCCATGATTCCTGTCTTTAACTAAAGATGGTACAATAACTTGACCAGATACTGCCCAGACACCAGTGGGTACATGGGAGAGGTCTCTTTCTTGGGCAAGTGCACCAGTTGCATTCTGAGGTATACAAATGCTTATATCAGGGGATAATAAATGTTAGACAAGTAGAATGTTTCAAATATTGTTTAATAGAATATGCTACATTGTATTTTTTCTAGTGCCTACATATTGAGTTTTGCCTTAAGAAACCCCAAGTCAACACAGCATAATTCAATAGATTTTGTAATGAATCCTGTATTGTTTTCTGCTCCTTCTGTCCTGTGTGATTGAAGGGATCTGCCCACAGCACATGCCCAGCTATGTCACTGTCTTCATATTTCTCTGAAAATCCTCCTTTGAGCTGCTTAAAAATAACTCCCATTGGTGCAAGCTTGATGCAGTGAAAAAACTCTATACCATGTTGCTGTGTGTTGCCCTGTTGTTCCTGTGTATTGTCCTAAGACTGGCCATCTAATAAATTTGGAATATTATTTTTTGAGAAAGCATTGTGCTGTTGCACTAATGAGAGACAGTCCTATATCTCTGTCTTTTAGGAAATTATGGTTTTAAAGGAGATTTGACAAAGAAAAGGGTTCTACTGTGTTCTCCCTGACAGAAGAACACTAATTGGCAAATTGAGAAATTAATGTTGCCTGAGGTTGCAATATTTTTCTAATTTATTCAATTGTTAAGACATGTTAAATCATGATTTAATTCCTGCTGAGGTATTTCAGACCCAGGAGGGAACTTGTAAGCTCTCATTTGGGCAATTGTTTTATCTATATCAGTAGCTTGGATGTGGTTTTCATATGTGCAGAAATACAGTAACTGCTTTGTATTTTTCTCTACTCCATCTCTGTTACTTATTTGTTCTAAATATTCATCTAGAAAACTTCATTTTGGGAAGGAAGTTCAAGCATGGAAAGTAGTTTGGATAGGACAGGTTAGAAATTTAATGATGTTTGAAAGGTTCCTTCCTGACTGTACTTAATGTGTTTTATTGACTTCCCTTCAGCTGTTGGTTGAATTTCCTGTTCATTTTTTGGTCTAAATAATTGCCAAAGCAGTGTCTAGCCCTCTCGGTGTGCTAAGATGATTTTTCTTGATTAATAAATTTAACAGTGTTCTAATGTTTTCAAACTAATGTAGAAGACTAAGAACCAATCTTATCCCTTTAAATTGCTGTATTTACACATAGTGATTAGTATGAATGGTAAATAATTACATGGGTATAATGTCAATGACATAAATGGTACTTTGCACATGTTTAAGCGTTAGTGTTAGCTAAGTTACCTTCCTAAATACAATTTTGGGAGAACAGTGATTGACAGTTAAATAATAGTTAATACTTTAAAGCTTGAGTAAGTGTTCATTGTTATGTGAATATTGAGTAAATTGCATTTAACCTGTTTTATTATTTAGATATTCTGTCTTGTCATTTATTGTGGAACAGGTGTGGACTAAAGAGAGTCTCATGTATTAAAAAAAACCCTTAAAGTCTGACACTGTTAGTCAGTAGTCTCCAGAGCATGGATGACTTAGCAGATGTCATCTCAAGGCTCTTCTAATGAGGAGAATTTGTTTATAAATACTGGTATTTTGAAAGAATGTATTAATGTGTGTGCCATAAGAAAACTACGAGGTGATTATCTTGACTTTTTATTCTTGAAATATGTTTTTCAATTAGACTGTATTGGATTTGTCATGGTAACTGAAAAGGTGTCAGATTAAAAAAAACAGTGTTATTGCCTTGGAATAATAGAAATAATTACTGAAAAGTCAAACAATTCTTTTCTTCTAATTTGTTTAATGCACATGACATTGGAAACTTAACAGTTTCCTTCTTCTGGTGAACCAGGAACTGGTTAACTGATAATATACTGTTAAACATCAGAGAGAAGAAAAAGGACTAAAAAGAAAAAATCTAGAAATTAATATACAGAAAGCTGGCTGTATATTAATTTCTAGACTTTTTTTCTTTTTAGTCCTTTTATCTGTCAAAATTGATGTGGAGTATTGTCTTAAGTTGAAATAATCTTTTATTTATTGTGTGCTCTAGAATAGCATTCCCTGCAGATATGGCCTGTGCTACAGCTAGTTCTGAAAGGGATGCAGTCAATGTTGGGATAATGCCTAATTTTTCAGCAGCATGTTTAGATCTGGCATTTTGCTCTCTTATTTCATGAGAGTCATGTCAACTTTTTTTTAATATTGTGTCTTGTTAGCTGGTGACACTTTTTTAAAAGTGACTGTCCTTAGAGGTAATTTTTCATGTTGACGCTGTGTCTCACAAACAAATACAATCTTAACTGTTTTATAAAGTGAAGGTTCATGTTGCTATGCAGTTTGATCTTTGGAGGATGAATCAGACAAATCTTATTTTCCTCTTTCTCTCGAAGAACAGTGTGTGCATATCCTTTCCAGGACTTGCTGGTTTAGATCAGAGTCCCTGTGAAAAGATGTTGAGGCGTGGCTTTGTGGGGAGTGTGGGGTCTGTAGCACCTGCACAGAACAAATTTGCAGCAGGAAGACACAGTGGAGTTACTGGACAGTGGGTGGTTTGGCTTTTGTTGCCATCAGTTCCTTCCTAGGTTATGAAAGTTCTGGAAAATGGAAAAAAGTTAATTTGAGATAAGCCTGGTATAGCTTGCTTGAGACTTGGAGGAGAGCAGGGGACTTAAGGATGACATCAAAAAAGTTCAGGGGTAAGGTTGATAAGAGACTTATAAGTAAGGATAGTTTAAGCTGGTGAGATATATTGTTATTATGTGTCATTGGATGTCTTCATAAAACCATCTGAATTTTATCAGTGTTGATAGAGGTCCGGGAGATTAAAAAGGGGAAAATGAAGTATTATCTGTCTGTTGTTAGCTGATAGATTTATGAAATTCTGTAATGTCTGGTACTAATAGGAAATAAAATAGTAAGCAAGTATGATGAAGGAGAGAAAATGAAGGTTGGTTTAGTTTGGAGAAGACAGATGAGAAAAACTGAAGTAAACAGAAAAATCTGTTTATCCGGTTAGGTCAGAAACTGGTTTAAAAATCTGGAGTGCCTTACACCAGGGATTTCGGTAAGATTTTTTTTCACGTATTATGTTTGCACACTTTAAAAAAAGTCACATTCTATCTTAGCCTATGGGACTTTCTGCTATGAAGTATTGTTACAGTCAAGAGCTTAGAACAATGCAGAATAAGATTATACATTTTATATCAGCTGTGCTTGGAATGTTAGAATATATGTAACTTTTGTCATGGTGTAAAGCATATATTGTTACATTGCTGCAAGTGCATATGTGTGATTCTGTTCTTAAAACTGCCCACAAGCAGTGCATGAACTATGGTTAATCAGGATATTTTGAGAGTTAAACCATTAGCATAAGTTTGACAGTTTTTGCCCCTTTAGACAAAGTTTTGACATTTGCTTATAAAACCCCAAATGGTTTTGACTCTGATGGCTACAGAAAGTCCTTATATGCAAAAAAGAACACTACAGAATCTCTTCCTAATGAAATGAGGGCAGTTGACTGAATAAACATCAGGCATTATATTTGAACAATAGAATTACTGGGCTTGTTTTGGTTAAAAAAAAGAGAAAAGGTGTAAGACCTGGATCTTCTAATTTCTACCTTCAAAAAAGTGAAGTAGAATGATCAATGCAAATTATATATATATATCTTGTGTGGGGACTTCTGGAACAGACTTCATAGAGTATACTGGTTTCTGGATATGCATAGAAAGGTAACTGTTAAAAATGGGATAGTAAATGTCATAAATCATAGGGCCCTATAGAATACATTTTGGAAAGATTTCCATTGTGTTTCATAAGCTTTGTTAGATGCTTTGTTACTGAACAACTCTGACAAAGTGGGAGTTGCTTGGGGCCTTATATGCATTTAAGTTTGTGTGTTAGATCCTATGGAAATCCCTTGAGGGCAGAAACTTCTGTTGAACAGATGTGATTGCAGGTTTGGATTGGCAGGGCTGGTTTACAAGTTCCCTCCCCTGCTCTGTCTGGCAGCTCCCAGCGTGGCCACACAGACAGATGTGTAGACTGAGCCTTGTGGCCAGCCCAGTGTGGAGATGGCTTCCCACAAGGAAGAGTGAAAATAATACTGTGCTCTGGAGAGAGCATGATGCACTTCGACTAAATGGAAAGAAAGACTTATGGAGTAGATTTTTCTACATATAAAATACAACTGTTGTAAAAACAAATACCACAGTTCAGCTTTAATGCAAGTGATTATTGTTTCCATTTGACACAGTTGTTTGGCTCCTCTCCTTGGAGAGCTGCTTACCAATTTCTAAGGTTTTGTTGAGATCAGTTGTGCTTCACATGGGCAGAAACTGCTGGCCTGTATCCAGCTGCACGCTGTTCGGGAAATCGCTTTAAAAGCTGGGTTTAGAATTCTGGCTTTGAATGCAGCATACATGTCATGGTACTTTGCAATTTTTGATGCCAGTAGCCTCTCAGTGAACTTGAAAGAACTGCACATACATATTTTGGCAATAAAACAGTGGCAGTTGGGTTTCTAGAAAGAGTTCATTTTACAGCTTGAGTAAAATGAAATTGAGGAATGAAAGTACTTAATGCTGTGTGAATTATTCGGGATCCTTATCTGACTCCCAACTGATTTGACACATCTTTGTATCCTTGATGTGCATTATTTTAACTTAAATTTCTGTTTCTGGAATTATAAGCCCTATGCTGGCTGGGTGTGATTTTTAGAACACAGTGGGGAAAAGTCTCTGGTCACTACTAGTCAAACATAAACAGGCGTACTGGTACTGTATTTTTAGAAGCTTTCTAGGTATTGGTGGTGGTAAGGTTGAAGGATGAGAGTACATCCTGTCTGTGAATAGAGTAGCTGTTGCTTGGATAGGGATCTGAATAAAAAGCAGTAAAGGTGATATAGCCAGTGGAGGGTGTTTTTAGACAACCAATAACAAGATAGATATGTAAAAACACTGGGTTCTTTCCTATTAATCTTCAAATGTTTGCCAACTAAAATAATTCCTGCCTAGAGATAGTCTTTAAAATGAACATGAACATTATCCATCCATAATCTGGAAGCAGGGTTATGTGTCGAACAGGAGCCTTTCATGTTTTCAGTGGGAATTGAGTTCAGTAAGTTCACAATGCCCAGAAGCCCAATTTCTGTTTTGTTCTTTTAGGTTTAGTAACAATTTAAAATTAGTTTTGGAGAACGTTAAAGCCGTGCAAAATGATGCGCGTGTCTGTCTTTAGGTAATGCTTGGGCATGAACCTTGACAGAGGTCTTGTGTGCTTGGGACTGGTGCTCTCTAAGCTGTGTGTGTGGAAGAGAGGAGGGAGAGCTGATGTGCATCTCCTGGGGTTTTGGAGTCATGGCTGAAAACACCCAAAATGTAAATGCATCCAGCCTGGCCTTCAGGGAAGGCAGCCTTTCTGATGGGCCAGCTTTGTACCAGCAGAGGGTGAGTTGTGTCAGTTTACCTGGGTTGTGGTATGTGAAGCTCGACAGCCATTCTGGTCCTTGTCCTCCTGCAATGCAAACAGAATCCCTGGGCCATTGTTGGTGCCTGTCCTTCTGTGTTTTCTGCAAGCTGCTTTGCTCTGTTCAGTCTTCAACCAAGTAATGTAACCCTCTGCAGACCAGGAAGGCCCTTTTTCTAAAGTAAAGAAGCAGATGTAGTAGAAAGTGTGAGAATGCCTGAGATTCCTGGAATGTTCAAGTCTGGGCTGCTTCTGGTTCTGAAAGTGGCTTCACTAAAATGGCCAATAAACACCATGTTTACATGGTTTGACACTGCTGCTTTTCTCTCCAGATATAATTCTGAAACCCTGCAGAGAAGAATAAATAACATCTTTTTGCCACTGTCAGGTGGAAACAATGAGAAATCTGAGCTGGAAGAGAAATTCTGGGTTTACATGATGTTAATTTATGCAGCCATATTCAGTTGAGTAATACTTGCCTGACAAGGGAGACGGCACAGTCAGGAAGATGGTTTTCTCATGGTGTTTCATCTGTTACCACGTGGGTGTACATGACCCTTGAGGTTTACCCAGAAGTAGGAAACTGCATAATTTTTGGGTGGGGAGCACATTCACACTTGCCTGCAAAAAAGAAAAACACGGATAAGCTGCTCCTAAAATAGAGTTTGTAGGGGTTTCTTGACATACTATTTCCTAATAGGGAAAGAAGAACAATCTAATACAGGAGAATAAGTTCTAGTAACACTTTAATTCATAGGTGATATGTTTTAATCTGTAGGTTAAAGTCATCAGGAACATTCTGAGGGATGGAAAAGAGAATGCTCTTGGCTTTGGGAGCTGTGCAATGGCATGAACTTTGTCTTTCTGTCACTTCTGGGACTTCTGTGAACATAGTGTTAATATCCTTTATATAGGGCATGTATTTTAAACACTCTCCAGAAATGTTTAGTGTAAGGTAGATAAAAGATGGTGTAACCACCTGTCTTCCTAAAATTTTTCAGCTACCTGAAGGATTTACGAATATCCAATTAAGCACTATGCAAAATAATTTTTTGACTTTGAATAACCCTGACTCTTAGCTGTCTATTTGGAAATAGAACGACAATACATATGTATTTGTGAAGTTCATATGTAGGTTCACGTTTCAAAACTGTTTTTATGTGCAAGTGCAATATAAAATCTCACATGAAAGGTTTATGTCAAGATTAAAACTTACGTGCATTCTTCAAAGATACTTGTTTCCTCTTGCATACAGGCTTTTAAAAATTCTGTTCAATTCTATTGTGTTAAGAGAATAAATTTTGTCATAATTTGTGTCATTTTCTATCTTTCTCTCCCTCCCCCATCAAAACTGGGAAGTGCTGTAAAAGAACTGGGGGGTTTCACTCAGAAAAGCCCAAGTTAAACATGAAGGAGAAAGTAATGAAAAATTCAACATCTCTGCTGCCTTCATCTGTCTGATTCAGGCCTGCTTGAAATCTCTACTTTTCATATTAAGCTTCTACTTTATTTATGTACTTTGATTCACTGTCTTCTTGCTTGATCTGGTAACACACCCATCCGCAACATTTGTGCTACTTATATATCAAACTTGCTGGTTCCAGCATAATGCCTGCACTCTCTGATCATGTAGCAATTTCTGAGTTACTTGGATGCTCTGCCAGAAAAAAAATGGCAGAATTCATGCATCTAGTAATGAATATTCAGGTTAGTTCCATCTCAAAAATCTCAACTAACCAGTCTCATAATAATGTAGGGTTTTATTTGTGAGGCATGTGCTGTAGGATCTCTGAAGTTGTGGGTATATCAGTCATGAATTCATCAAGAAACTTGAATTTCTCCTTTTGGCAGTTTCCAAGTGGTGGCACATTCTGATACTTAGCCTCTTCATCCTTCCTTGTGTGCTTTCCTAATGTTTTGGAACAGCTACATTAATTCTTTGTAACTATATTAACATTTCCTGAAAAATGTAAAGAAACTAATGGGATTCTTAAATTTGCTGATAAGGGGTACATAATTTTGAGTAGTAACAAGTGGTGCCAGAGTATACTTAAGATCCATGATGTCCTCACCTCACAAATCTATCAACAAAATGGAATATTGTTTTAAAAAGGGCAGGTTTAGTCTAGTTCTGATTCAAGTAAAAATGGCATCATGAAGTATACATCTTAAAAAAAAAAAAGGGTGAGGGTGTAAGTCAAAATCTCTGAAAACTAATTATCACTGTTGATGGATAGGCAGGTAACTTTTATTTTGTTCTAAAACTGTGTATCTCAGAGCAGGAGCAGAGAAAAACACAAGCAGGGATAATGATTGTGAAGCCTTACCATCACAAAATTAGCTATGATTTTGTACAACCTAACTTCAGTGAAGCTGTTGCTATATGTAAGGAACATACTAATACTTTTTCAGCCTGGAAAGCAAAACTGATTTGCTTATGCACATTTTGTTTGCTTTTTCTTGAATAGGAATGTCTTGTCTCCAAATCAGGATGTGTAAGAGTTGTTATTAAGGTCTAATAATTTCTGGTGAATGAAGAAATTGAACTAGAATATTAAATTTTGCAGTCTCTTTTCCAGAACTCTTCCATAAAACCCACAATCGGATTAAACTGAAAAGCAGAATCTGACAATTCATGTGCTTGAATTTTAGCATTTCAGTTTGTTAGTAGAATTTCTTGATTAAAAACACCCCCAAAACTTCACTATTTATTAACTCCAGTAGTCTAGACTCACACTCAGATGTCTTGGGGATAAAACCCCATACAGAATCTTTTACTACTCACCTTTTTTAAACATTCTGGCTTCGGCTTCTTACCAGTAATAATAAATGGAAATTTTTTCATTTAGGTGTGGTCTTTTCCATATTGGAGGTGAGATAAACAAGCTGAGTCTTGGTGTCTTTGTTCCTGTGTGTCCATAGGCAGTTCAGAGGGATTTTGGGCAAGCCACCTTCACTGTAACTGTCTGTGGGGTTTCTATCCTCAGACTGTATTGTGGGATTCCCCTTAACAGTTTGATGAATTCTATGGCTGACTTGAACCCTTGGAATACAGTACTTTTAAATTTGCTCTGACATTGTCAGTGCAATTGTATTTGAATCTGAAATGACCTGGTTCGAGGTTTTTGTATCTGATCAGTTTAAGAGTTTATCCCAGGACATCTTCTGTTCCAGAGGGTAGTATCCAAATGACTAAATCAACAGATTCTTCATTCCAGATTCAGAAATTTTTTCAGTGTTTTACCTAAATTAACATTTAAAAAACCCAACCAAACTCATAAAATAGCTCTCATGCTTGTTCAAAGTGAAACTGTATTTTTACCAAGTTGAAGGCGATATTTTACTGATTGTATGTAACTGAGGGAAAAAGAGTCTAAGATACTTTTCTCTCCCCTGTAAATAAATAAACACACCAAATGTCATCCAGCTGTTCTGGAAGAAGTTACAGTTGCAGAGTAGTTCAAAGGGTTAAATGACATTGTTCTGTTCATTGCCAACAGGCTTCAGAAATCTCATCCCTTGCTATTCAGCCTCCATGAAAATAACTGGATCCTGGCCAGAATGGGGCCACTTTGCCTAAGCACTGTTGCATTCAGTTGATCCTTTATGCATTGTGATACTGAAATTTTAGGAGTGAATGCTTAAAGTTACTGAAATTTCTTGCATTTTTAAAGTATCAGAGTAGTATCTATTCCTGCTGAAAAATGAGTTTTAAGTTCTTCTGTCATTTCTAGGAGCTTTTGTTAATCACAGTGCTTTTTGAAAGGTTTGACAATGGTGAGCATTATAGTTATTTTACATTTTAAACATAAGTTTTTCAGGTTTTTTTGTATTTGTGATAGCATTGGGTCTAAGTTTGGGATCTGTTTTTTTCCCTAGACATTGATCTAGGTCTTCTTGAAAAACCCAACAAATATTTAAATAAAATTATATTTTCATATCTTATTTTAGAATGTCCAGTCCTGTTTATCTAAAAGAAGGGGAGTGCTGCATGGGTAATATAATCAGAAAAATTATAAAACCTTATGGGCAAAGTGAAACAATGCTACTGTGGTCACATTGCATAGTGGGGGGGGCTCTTTCATTTTCCTTATTTACCTTGTTGCTGAAAGTACAGCAGCATGTTTTAGCCAGCTTGAAACTGATACTGTGTGCAGTGTTCAAAGGGGCTCTGGAGTCTTCTGCATTCTGCTAAAGCTGCTTCTGACCTCCACAGTTCTCATGCAGCGCTGCAGCCCCCCCCCATTGCTGTGGGAAGAGCCTGTGTTCTGTCCTCTTCCTCCTGAACTACTGTGTCAGAAGCACCCCCAGGTTTACAGGGGACAAGGTAAAACCTTGTCCTCAATCACAGGTCCTGGCCTAGTTCTCATTGCTGTCTAAAGCCACAGGTGCAACCTCTGCCCATCTCTCTGAAGCCGCTGTTCTGTGAAGCAGCGGTGGATTGTCCCCTGGTAAGTGCAGATGGCTTTCCTTCTGGGGGTTATGTGGAGTACTCATGGAATATGGGGACTTTCAGGGCTTTAAGGGTGTTGTCTCCTAAGAAAATCTGATTTCAAATTATTGTGTATGGAAATTATGGACATTTTCTTACCTGATTAATTACATTGGGAAATTGAACATCTAATTTTGCTTCAGTGCATTGGTGACTTCCTTTAAGAAATTTGTGTACATTTGTGTCTTTTTACAAATCTAGTCTTGGAATTAGAAGTCTAGCAGCTTTTATAACTTCAGTTTAAGGGCAGTGTTCATTTTTGGGTCAGACATGCTTATCAAGCTTTACTTCTTGGATAAAGCTGGGGCCCTGCCCTTGGAAAGCTGGTGATCTGATTTGACCTGGGTTCAAAAATCTCAGGGCAGTGGCTTATTGGTGTGTTTGGTGTGAGGCTTGGGAAGTGCACGTGGGTTCACAGAAACCTAAAAATAAGCAGTATTTGGGTTAAACCTCTTTATTTGTATGGACTAATGACCCTGATAGCAAAAATAAGTATCTATTTATTTTCTGATACTGCTGCCACCGTCCATGAATTTTAATAGTGTGAAAAATATTTTAATTTTATGTTGTGTTGTTGCTTTCTGCACAAGTAGAGGATGAAAGTGTAAATTAGTGACTTGACTCACTCTCGTGCTGTTCTGTTCAGTGTGTGTAGCTGAGTCTCTGTGACATCCATGGTGAGTTTTATTGTCCTAATAAAGCAGGCTGGAAAAATACTTGGTGCCAATGTTTTTTGTTTAAAAAATTGTCAATAAGGCATAGAGTGATGGTGTTTCCAGTGCAACCCTTTTTATTATACAGGCTGTTAAACTTAACATTTAAAAAGCATTAACCTGAACAAGTCAGTTTCCATGGAGTAAACTGCTGAATGCCTCAAGGAAGCCAGTGAGATCTGCTAAGGTATTTTGAAACTTTTGTAGGTTTCGTAGCTGAAATTTCTTGGGTAAGGTATTCCTGAATGATTCAGGAATTTGCATTTTGTGCTACTGAAGATAGTTAAAAAATAAAAAGAGTTTTTCTACCTCTTCTGATAGAAAGCTTGTCCTGATAGCAAGTCTGATCAGTTTGACCTGAGCGTAGGAGAAGGATTAAGGAGGATTTTTGGTTCTGTCTCTGAGTCTGACATTCAGTCTCCAGCTGTCAGCAGCCTACCAGCACAGGAAGGTGCTATAAAAAAAAAAAAGGTGTTGGAAAACTGGAAATGCATTGGAAGCTGCAAATAACATGAACATATTGTGCCTGTGGAACTTATTTTTCCCACAGCTGAAGAAGGAAGGACAGGTTCATAGATTTCAGAGCAGATTGTGATTTCAGTGCAGACAGGTAGTAGAAGGAATTCTGGAAGTTGTATTAACACATGGGTTTTACAAAGGTTTTTAAAGCTAAGTTATTGACTCAGTATTGTATATATGTGGTTAGGAAATTTCCATCTCTGTTCAAGGGCAAATGTGTCTGTTATTCACTCCCAAGTGCTACGTCTCCATATTTTGTTAGCAGGACTGAAAGGCCCTGTCACCTCTGTGACCAGTTAATCTTTCTGGTTCACTGGATATGCCAAGCTACTGATCCTACAAGTTACACTTCTACTCTCCAGATTGTTTTTGTAGCCCTGCTGCAAACTCTGATATTCTTGTCTATTATTGAAGTGGGTGAAATAATATTCTAGTAATGGGGGATTTTTTAATTTAGGGAAGGTAATTTTTCTACTTCTGTTTTTCTTTGATTTTGCTATTACGGTGGAACACCCTGCCACAGGTGTTGGCAATTTTGGCAATTTCTGTGTAGTGATCTATGACAGATCCTGAATTCCCTTCTAATTTTTTCTTTTCAGCATTGAGTGTTTCTGGCGTAATTTTTGTCTCCATTTGTACTCCTTTGCATTAGCTGAGTTAAAATGAGTTTATGATATTACACTATCATTAAGTAAAAACCACAGAATCAAGAAACTTACTTGAATTGGGAATCAGATTTCTGAAATAAAATTGAAGGCAAATCAGCTTCAGTAGTGTTTGGCAGTGTAATTATAAGGACTCATTTGGGGGCTCTTGAAGTGCAGGTTTTAATCTCAGTGTTGGAGTAACTTCATGAAATAAATTTATCTGAAAACCATGAGACTGCTCTGAACAATAACACTGAAGCCCATGTTTTTCAATGAACTGTAAGGAATTATTTCTGGGGCTAATAGACACTGAGGCAGTGGGAAGAAGTGTCTCCACTGCCATAACCACCATTGGTGTGCCTCTGACAAGAAACAATGGGAAAATATATTATGAGCTTACAGAATCTCTCTCTGCCTGAAGAAATGCAAAAGACGCTGGTGAAATTCCTGTTTTGTCATTTGTGTGCAAATTTTGTGATACATTTGTGAAGCTCTTAGACTTCCAGCAGAAAAGCTTAGGTGTCTGTGGCTTAAGATACTTATTTAGAGAGTTGCTTTGTGTTTTATGAACAGTGTGACATTTTTTCTGTTATCGCTTTCCCTAATCTTTCATGAGTTTATGCAATGAACACTTCCAGAAATGCTGTGTGAGAAATGTATGGAACTAGTAGATAAGTCTCTGAGTCAAAGAAATGAAAGAAAGGTAATTTTAATGTTAATAAGTAAGTTTGAAACTGTTAATTTTTCACAAAATCTTTTGATGCTAGAAATGGCAGTTCTGTTGTTTTTTTTCATAAATTGCTTAGCAGAAAAATTGGAGAAAGAAAGGAGTGGAAAAGGTGAAGTTAAAAGGCTGGTAAGCAACCAGGTACCTTGTCAAAAGGAGATATAAGTTAACAGTTTGAAGAGGATTTTTTAAATCTTTATTTTTTTTAATCATAATTTTGATTTTTACATTTGGATTCCTTACTATTTTTAATTAACTTGGAATGAACTCTTGGAAATTTGATCTTCCCATCAGAAATTAATACATCAGGTTAGGGTTTAACATGAATGTTGTATCAATGGTGAGCACAGGCTGCAACTGTACCTTCCAGTGAGGGGAAGAACAGCACAGCCTGCTGCCCTGTTCCTCCCTGTGCGTCATTCTCAGCTTCCTGCAGTGTCCACTCTCAGGGATACAATGCTTTTCCAGGTCAGGGAGGAGAGTTGAATAATTACTGTTTCTAAAAGTTTGATACTTTTGGCCTTTTACATTTAAAGCAGGGAAATAAATAACCTCTCTGTATTTTAGCTTTTCAATTGATTTTAATAATTTTCTTATCTTTTGTTTGCAAGGACTGAATTATGAATTCTGACCCATATATACTGAAACTTCTGCAGAATTTACTCAGCTGTCTTTAACAAACATCCCAGCTGAATCTGTCCACCTGAATTCTGGCATAAATCTTAGGTGGGCTTTTGCTAAGTAGAATCATAGAACATAAAACAGCCCAGGTTAAAAGGGATCTCAAAAGGGTCATCTGAGCCAATCTGTTGTCTAAAAGGTAGCCTAGATGGGATTATCCAACACCCTGCCCAGTTGTGTCTTGAATGTCTCCAGCTGATGAGGATTCCACCATTTTCCTGGCGAGAACATTCTAGTGATTGTTCTCAGTGTAAAAAATGGCTTTCCTATATCAAGGTGAAACCTTCTTTGGTGCAAATTGCACCCATTACCCTGTGTCCTCTCCATGTGGCTCCTTGTGAATAGTGAGCCTCCATCCATTTTGTAGCCAGCCTTTAAATTCTGGGAAGGTGTGATGATGCAAGCATTTTCTTCTTCAGGGAGAAGGGAGAGGACCTAACTGCTCATTTTGGCTTTCCTCATAGAGTAGGATCTACAGACTTTGATCATCTTCATGGCTTTCATTTTGACCCTCTCCAGTCCATCTGTTCCTTTTCTTGAACTGTGAAGACCACAGCTGGACACAGGAGTACTCCAGGCGTGGCCTGACAAGCTCTTGGTAGTTTGGGATGGTCACATCTCTCATCTCTGCTAATGGTGCCCCTGTGGGTTCATGCCAGCATCTGATTTGCTGTCATTGCTGCAGCAGCTTCACTGCTCTTGTTGTGCACCAGAACCCCCAGGTGCCCCTCAGCAAAGGATCCCAATCTGTACCAGGCTCTTGGTGTCATCACTGCTGCAGGACCTTGCACTTGTCTCTGTTAAACTCCACACTCCTCTTGCCACCTCCCTTGTTCCAGCCTGTCCTGGTCTGTGAGATGGCTTTCCCTGCTGGCACGTCCGCCTCACGCCCAGTGTGGTGTCACCAGCAAACTGGGGACAGTGCTCTCAGACCCCTCATCCAGGTTATTTGTGGTGATGTTGAAAAGTGTGGGTCCTGGCATCAATTTCTGGGGATGCCCCACTAGTGCCAGGCTGCCAGGCTGTGTTAAGCCATTGACTGGCACCTTCTGAGTGTGCCCTGTGGGCCCGGTTCCTGCCTGTTTTGCAGGCCACCAGCCGGTATCCTGCTGGTTTGCCTGCAAGAGCTCTGTGGGAAACCCTGGCAAAGGCTTCGCTGAAGTTTGTTAATATTTGCTGCTCTGCTGGTGTTGATAGAAACTGTTATTTTGTTGCAGGTGCTCGGTTGGTCTGGCATGATCTGCCTGTCCTGAAACTGCTCTGGCTTTTCCCAACCACATGCTTCATTTGGCTTTGGTAAAGCTACGTAGCAATTACCGTGTTTTACAACCTGGTGCAGTTATCATGGAGGTCCTTAAATGTTCTCTTAACACCACAGCTTTGCCTGGTTTTTTTGGTAGCCTTGAGATCACTCACTTCCCATTGTGCTTGGCCTCTGATTTCAGTGTTTCAGAGAAGGTGAAAATAGGATTGGTTACAGTCTCTGGATTTCAAATAAAATCGGTCAGTTTTTGTTTCCTTGTTCTCTAACACAGTTTGCTTTTTGAACTATTGTCATAGTTACTAAAGCATGATATTGCAAATATAAAATACAATACTTTTGGTTATATAAACTTATTGCTGGATTTCTCTAAATTTTAGAGTCCCATATTTAACTTGTATTATCTCCGTTAAAAAGCAAAATGATGGTGCCTGCATGCAGTATAAGAGAAATAACTGTTCTTATTTGTGAAATAGTCTCTTCCTGTTTGAAAACAAAGAACAGAGGAAATTCTGAAGATGCATAAGATTGGGAACATTTGCTAAAAAATAATATAATTGTTCATGATACTGAGTATGTTGTCTAGTGAGTAGTACAGTCATGATTTACTTTTTGTTCTTTGACTTCCTAAGATAATGCCAACTTTTCCTTTTAAAAGTTCAATCGGAAATATTTGAAATGGCAAGAACAAATCCAGTGTCATTGGTGCCAAAATGCTGTCACTGAATGTTATGGAAATTGTAGTGCAAATCATAAATAATTTCTCTATTATAAAGTTATGTTAATTTTTTAAGGAGAAAGTTTGGCAAATGTTATTATTAAGTAAAGGAAATCAGAAAAAAATACAAAATATATCAGAATATTGGGTGAAGTGCTAGCAGTGCAATCTTATAAGTTTTTTTGCATTCACCAAGTAATAATGAAACCTTTTTTAAATAGATGTTCTGCTTCCATGATTCCTTGGTCATATTCCCACCAACTTAAATTTCACTGTAACTCTATTTGCTGTGGCTCATTTATCTCTCAGGTTTCTTCTGCCCCACCCCAGTGCTGCTTACCCATTCCCTTCCTCTTCCTTCCGTCACCTCTTGACTTCCCCATTAAGTAATTTCAGCTCTGTAGCTTTCTGCACTCCCCCAACTCTTTCCTGGGCTATAAAATTACTCTTATGCTTCTTTTTCCCTATCCTATTGTGTTTGTATCCAAAACAGAGCTTGCTTCCTTCCCCTACCTACACACTGCCTGACCTGTCTCTTGCATGCGATTTTTAGGTAACTTTTACTCCTCAAAGACTGCTGATTGCATAACAGGAAAGAAAATGAGTTGTTTTTCTGCCCTCTTGTCCCCTCCCCAGCAACTTCTTGTCTAATCTGTTTTCACCTCTGTTAGACATGGTGGCATAGTTCTGGTGTGAGTGGAGATCATTTTTGGAAAGAACTATTAGAAAAAAATGAATACAAACCAAATTGCAATATCATTGTCAGAATAGGTCTCAAAAGCAGTATATTCTGGAACTGAGTGCCCCTGATTTTTGTTGCTGATGACTGGAATGAATGAGCAGTTGAGAAGTTGATGCTCATTTAATTTGCAGATTTGGCACAAGGTCCCATACAGGTGTTCTGCTTGTGTCTTGTTTTGTACAAACAAACTGTAAGCTACCAGGAAGAGAACAGGTTTGGGATTTTTGGTTTTGTTTGGGTTGTTTTTCTCTCTGAAATAACTTGCTTTTGTAAGGTTTTGGGCAGATAACTCTTCTAAACTTAAAACAAACCCCATTGCACATGCTGTCCTGGGAAGTGGCAGTGTATTTTGAATTTTTTAGAAGTCTTTTATGTTTCCATGTCTCACCTTGTCACAACCTTCTTCCTGCTTCTCAGAATGTATTTCTATTTTGATTTGGCCTCAGCAGACTTAAAGCTGGGTTGGTGTGGAGAGCTGTGCTCTGTCCTTTGGTGGCAGGGAGCCTTTAGCTCAAATTCCATTGACTGCAGCCCTAGTAAAAAAACCTATTTCCTCAGTGTGTGGAGCAGCAAAAAATAATTACAACTTATTACAAAACCAACCTTTAAATGATTGCAAAACTTTTTTTTTTTTTCCAATAAATGTAGTTAGCTGGTCCTTGCTAGTGTACATATTGTGAAGCATTACAAATCTTCCCAGTGTTCACACAATATTCATTATGATACTGGTTGGCGACGCTGGACCTGTAAGCTGTCAAATATGTAAATACTTACATCTGTCCCAAATTCCATATATCAAAATGAGTTTAATATTAAAGTTTTAAATAAGTTTTTAATCTTCCATAAGATCACAATCCAAATCAATTTTAGGGGTTTTAATTATATTTAATTTTTCAGAATTAGGGTGAGGTTTTTTTGTACCCTTAACTTGTTGTCAATTCTTATTGAATATTATTCAGTCTTACCTGTTTAAATTTCTTTTACTATATGTGCATTACCTGAGTACTGAGGAACACAAGTTGTTTAAAAAAATTAAGGTTTTTCTTCTTTGTGGATATTAATGTGAAAAATTTTATCATTTTTCTGTTCTAAAACTTTTTTCTTCTGTTTAAACTAAATTCTGTAGCATGACCCTTAACATTCCTCTTAGGTGAATACTTTAATGAAACAGTTGGGTTAGAAAAGAATGGAGAAGAAGAGGATTTTGAATAAAGAAATAAAACCTGAAATACTAATACCAATTTCAGAATGTTTTTTGTAAACAGTGCTCAGTACCTGTAAATGAGCTATGAATTTCATAAACCTGGTTTCCTAAAAGTCATTCACCACCAGCCTGTTTATAACAGTTGCTCACACATCCTCATGCCCCTTGATAAATACGTTGTGCTGTGAGTTGGCTGCTGGCTCTCATTTGGTGTGCTGGGCCATTGACCACCATGGTGTTTGTGTGTACATAAGTCTTTAAAAAATGGATGTAATTGTTTGTTGCTCTAAGGTGCTGTTTGGATTTTATTACAGCTGTTATTTTTCCTTTGCTCCCTTTTAGTAGTAGATGCTGTTCCCGCTATCTGTGTTTGACAATAACTGCTTCTGGCAGAAGGTTTTCTGTGCACTTACATTTTCCAGCTGTGCCTTTTTCAGTTAAGGGTGTGGCTTTTTCTGACACAGTTGTGTTAGAACAGTCTCTCACATGGAAACACTTATCATGGCAGAAAGTCCTCTGGCATTACAGCTTATCTACTGAGGGGCTGTAGTGCACTACATCAGAAAGAAACTGTACTGAAGTGTTGTGGGTGGGAAAACAGTCTTAATTTTTTTCTAAAATGTGTTTTTACTGCCTGGGCAGACTGTTGTGATTTGCAGTGTGACCTTCCAGTTTATAGAATCACTGGCCATTCCCCATGGTGTGTTCAGATTCCTTTTATTTATTTATTGGTATTCGTATTACTGAAACTCTTACTGGAGAGTTTATCATGTCTTACTCCCAAAGGGTTTTTCAAGGAAACTCATAAATAAATTTCAGTGGCTTTGCAAAGTATTGTCAAGCATGTCTGCTTTCAGTTTGAAAGCTGATCCCTTTAACATCAGTAGCTGACAGCTATTAAAACAATTACTATTGCAGTTATGTTTAAACAATTAATAATTAGACCTTGCAGGGAGGATGCCATTAATTTTGGGTGTCTGCAAAACTGAGCTGTGAAACAGATATTTAACCTTAGATATCAAATCATCACTGAATGTTAATCATTGATTTTCATGTGAAATTATTGCCACTACATAGTGATGAAGTAGTAGCTTCCCAGACCTTCTTGAATGCCATTGTGTACTTGGATGGAGGAGTAATGCAACTTTGGCAAGACACTGTGATCCCATGTTCATGTTGCTCTTGTGGGCTGTTAGGGATCAGCCTCTCGCCAATGTAGGTAGGAAACTGAATTATGTGTGTCATTCATTCAGAAATAGGTTTTGGTACTCTGAAAGTAAGATGGAATTAGTGTAAATAATTAAATGCAAAATTACATTTGCAGATGTGTGTAAAGTTGAATTTAAATAAGATTGTGCATGCACAAACAACATGACACTTAAACCTAGCCTGAACATCAAATGCCTCTGCTGGCAGAAGCAAGTTGGTCTCTGCTGGTGGTGAGCTCAAACTTCCTTGTTTTCCTATGCTTTACTTTTCAGTAAAGACACATTTGTGGCTGTGCTCAGCAGAGTGAAGTATAAAGTGAACTATTGAGTGGTTCTGGTTGTCTTGCCATTGTGCTGTTTCTAAACTCACTGATTTTTTTTTGATAAGCAGAGTCTGGTGAAGCTCAGACTTTGCTTGGGCTAAGTAAGCTGTAACTATAAGAGAGTAATGCATGTTTGGGTCTGCACATTGTTGTTTTTCAACAAAGCCCTGGCTGTAGAGGCAGTAGTATGGCTGATAGAGCTCAGGAGGTTGGAAAAAGTTTTAGTAGGCCTTCAAAAGCATTTTCAGGGAAGGAAGAGGCCAGTGGTGCAGGCTGGAGGTTGTGAGGAGAAAGAGAACTTAGAAGGGAGTGTATTAGGCATCTGAAGCTGTCAAAGGAGAGGTGTCTACTTTTCTGTAACTTCACTCGCTTAAAATCTCCTAGGTCTAATACTTTAAAAGGTTTCCCTTGTGGATAAAAGCATTATTTCTCCTTGCTGTACCCTGTATTTCTCTGTGGGTGAAGGAAAGTGAGCAATTTAAATAATAAAGATGTGCCTATGAGCTTTAGAGCTCAACCATGATGTTTAAAGTCTAAACTTGAAAATTAAATATTTTAAACACTGCAGAGGTGTCTTTGTGTGTTTATTTAGTAACTCAGTGGGTGGAAATCATTGAGTGTTTAAGTGCTAACATAGATTTTCATAGTAATATCCTGTTCTGCAGAGTCAAGAAAAATACTTTATTTTGGTCATTGTGTTCAGCTTTTTCAGTTCACTGTATTTTTTCATTCTGATATAAGAAATGAGTTGAATTTTGAAACTTCTTTCCTACTGTAAGAATTAAAAAGGATGAAATCTGCTAATTCTAGAGTCTTGAAGTAGATAATTTTCCTCATCTCAATGATTTTGTTTAACATAATCTGCATTTCAAAATTTATGTAAACATGTCTTTGCTGTCTGCATCCACATCTGAAGTGGTTTTAGCTAATAAGCATGCAAATAAATTACTAAGCAAATTAGAAGCAGTGTAAGTTAAGTCCCTAACAAAAATCTAAAAATGGCCAAAGAATACAGACATATGTAAAACCTAACTAATTTTAGATGTAGATGATGAATGATTACTTCCATGAAGATATATACAGTCTTTTCTACTTAGTTGTAATATGATATATCAGATGACCAGGAATTGGAGGCTTGAATCTCAAAGTGTTGTGAGGGTGGCTTTATTGAACTGTCTTTTTGTCAGTGGAAGGCTTCAAAATTCTTCTGAGAAGCATTTTGGAATGAGGGTTGTAATACTGTGCCCAGAAAAGTGGGATAATGTTACACACAGGAATTGTTGTGAGTGGAAGAAGGAGGTGTGTGTGAGCAATGCCGGCTGAGCTTTCAGCCTTCCTGGTAGATGCAGGCACTTGCTGACTATGACCTGTAAAACTGAAAGGAACCCTGGCCAGGAGGTGGGGGCTGTGTGTGTCTGTGCTTTCCAGATTCCAAAAACCACATGCTAATGTAGTGATGTGCATGTTATTAAATGGACCTAAAATAAAGGCAAAAAGAACACTTTGGGTTGCAAAGTCAAGATTTCTGAGTTTGTATCCAGGAATGTGTTGGCAGTCCAAGCATGTTTTGGTGGAGCTGATTCTTCTTATTAATGAACATGTTTAATATACTAATTTTAGTGATTATTTAATTTCTGATGTATGCAATATTCTTTTTCTTATATCTGCTTTAACTTTTTAAGAAAAAGATAAAAGGCAAAAGCCCGAAACTAATGGGCTAGTTCCAGACCTCATGTCTGGAACTTCTGTCTCTGTCTCTGAGAAGGTTTGAAGGATTTCCATGCTTCTGAAAAACAATCTGGCCAGACAGCTTAAGGAATTTTTTTCCTCAGTTTAAATGGGAGCTCTCATATTAATTTTGAGCTGAATTAATTTATAAGCATATTGGACTTTTCATATATGTTAGCCTACTTTTCTGATCTTGTATATTAAAATCCCTTTTCCTGCTCTAGAATATTGGTATCCAGTTGCACAAACATGGTTTCCCATTTGAGAAGGCATGCTAATTTTAGATGGATTTGAACTATTACTTTGAAGGTAGAAACACATATGAATTTGGTAATTATTTCCTTGCTTGATTTATTTATTCCTCTTCTCTGTCCTTCTTCATAGGTTCCTTAAAACTGTGCTATGAATGGTGATTCTGGTGTGGGGGTGGTGACTTCACCACCTCCAACAACAGCCCCTCATAAAGAGAGGTATTTTGATCGAGTTGATGAAAATAATCCAGAATATTTGAGAGAGAGAAATATGGCGCCTGACCTTCGCCAGGATTTTAACATGATGGAACAGAAGAAGAGAGTCTCCATGATTCTTCAAAGCCCAGTAAGAAAAGAAATGCTTCCTCTTTCAAGTGACAAGTTTAATATCTTTTTTTTCACTATCACTACGGGATTGGAGAATTTTGTGTTATCTTTGATCCATTTGTTGTTTTTTCTTATTGGCCTTTCCTGATTTTTTTCCTCATTCAATCTGTTTGAATTTTTATGGTCTACTCACAAAGCATCTCTTCAGGCTTTCAGAATCCTCTGTATAATCATCAACATTTTTTCATATTTTCCATTCAATCCTTGTAAAACATTTTTTCACTGGTTTCATTTATTTGTTTCAATGTAACTCTCTTAAGAGTAGCTTATACAAGGCAGGTCCGTCCTGTACTCGGTTTTCCTTTGGGATTTGGACATATGAAATATTTTTATAATCTCTTTCTGAAAAGGTGCACAGTAATGAAGTATGAATGATCGACATTTAATATTGAAGATGTTCCCCTGGGGAGATAGTACACAAACAAACTTTCCCTCATGGCATTTGTTCCTTTTGTAATAACTAGTGAGTGACATTAGATGCAAAACATTACATGACATAACTTCACTTGGAATAGGGATGTGGTGGTACATTCACAATTTTCCTATTAAGTCAACCCATTTGATTTATGAACATATTAATAAATTGCTTAATAAAAAAGTAATGACCTAATGACTGCAGTACTTCTCTTTCAGTGCAAATTCCAGCATTCTTGACAAAAGCAGGAGCTATCAGCAATAATAAAAACTGGTTTTCCTCCTTCCAAGTTAAAATATATTAAAAAAGGCAAACAAAAAAATTCCCAGGAAAATGTAAACAACCCCTCATCTAAAGAAGGTTTTAAAAATTTGATGTTCATTGTTTTCTGTGTTCCTGGATGCCTTCTTGGCTCTCAGTTCCCTGTGAGGGACAGTGGCAAATTCTCTTTTCTGGTTCTGCTACTTTTCCTTTCGCATTTTTGTGTTAAAGTCAATTGTACATTCTCTTCCAGAAATTCATACTAACAAGGCTCAAAGACTTCTGGTATTACTTGAAAAAGAGAATGCTGGAATTTCCATAATAAACCCCAAGTGACTCAGATCATTGGAGCTCCAGAGAGCAATGTTTTGAAGTTGCAGTATGCACCCAGGAGTTCTGCCTTGAGGTGTTTTTCAGAAGAGGTGTAGGATGGTTCCATTGAAGTGCTAAACAGAAGCTGTGTATGAAAAGCTGAAGTTCATTTAAACATGCATTACAACATGCAGTGTCTTCTTACTAGGCCTTCTGTGAAGAATTGGAATCCATGATCCAGGAACAGTTCAAGAAGGGGAAGAACCCAACAGGTTTATTGGCTTTGCAGCAGATTGCAGATTTCATGACAACGCACGTACCAAATGTCTACCCTGCAGCACCTCAAGGTGGAATGGCTGCATTAAACATGAGTGAGTGCACCTTCAGTGATCAGAGCTGAATTCCTTGTCTCTTTTCTTGAAAGGCTTAACATCAAGACAGTGTGAATGTAATAAAGAGTACTGTGAAATTTAAATGCTATCCTGTTCTGCTCACACGAACACTGAACACTTGAATTGATTAGTTTCTAAATGCCACAGTGGTATGCAATGTGATTCATGTATGTAGTTTGTATCAAAAGTTATTTCAAGGATGGTATCTAAATTGAAAAATAAGCCTGATAAGTAAGTGCTATTAAAAAATTTTAATATTTAAATAGTGCTAATTACTACATAGTTTGTCTTCAGGAAAATCAAACACTTAATAGTAGTCTGGTAACAGTGAAGGGCTTTAGAAACTAATTATATTTGCCATTGAAATACTGTTTGCAGCTTTCTCCTGTGAAGTGAAGCTTTAGACAAGAAACATCAACAAGCAAAACAAAGCAGGAAAAAAACCAGAATGTGCAAATGCATGTAAACACAGGTTTTGTGTGAAGATAAAATAAATCCTTGCCAGTGCTCCAAAAGAAATCTTTAGTTCTGACTGTAGCATGGCCTGGTTTTGCTTTTTCGCAGTTACTTTTAACCGCATTTCTAATTGCACTGTAACTAGAATTACAGTATTTGTATTTTTTTACCATAACCTTCCTCTCTCTAGCTTGTACTTAATTTTTCTTAATAAATGGACCTGTGTGCATCGTTTTAGGTATGTAAATCTTCTTTTTGGGAATACATGTATCACAAAAAGTGGAGTATTTGAGATTACATTTTTCTTTTAACAATTAAGATGTATTTTACTAACAATCATTAGTTTAAGAGAGGAAAAAATATTGTGCTAAGGAATGCACTGTCACGGTACCACTAATTTATAGTAGGGAAGGAAATGAATGCTGAGTCTACCAAAGCTGAATAACTTTGCTCAAGATTGTGTAACATAAATAATTTCATTATAGGAATGAAAATTTGTTGTCCATTTATTAGGTTAACGTGCTCATATAAAACAGTAAGAACAACTGATAAAATAGTGGTGCATGTTGCTAGGTTTGAACGGATACTGAACTCAACCTGCCTTGTGCTTTTTGTACCCCTTCTCCTCTTCAGGTCTTGGCATGGTAACACCAGTAAATGATCTGAGAGGGTCTGATTCCATTGCTTACGAAAAAGGGGAGAAGTTGTTACGATGCAAATTGGCAGCTTTCTACAGATTAGCAGATCTCTTTGGCTGGTCTCAGCTTATTTACAATCATATAACAGTGAGTATTGAATCAACAGATAACAGAACCAATTGTTTTAACATACAAGAGAATTGCTTCCCTCCCCTATCTGTCATTTTCTCTTTGTGTGTGAGAAGAGCAAAGTGGTATTGAAAGCAGTATAATAGTGAAGAGATTTGTCATTGCGTTTCAGCTTGGATGTCAGCTACCACAGTCTGAATAGAGTCTTGAGAGAGTGTACATGAGAATTCTTAGGATCAAATAAAGATTGCTGAAAGACTCAGTCTTTTAGTGTCTCAAATGCTTTGACTAATTGTATTTATTATTCTACAAGGTCAATTCTTGGTTTTCTTGCTTTTTTTTTGCTAAGTACTAAAATATCCTCTTAGTCATTCAGCTGAATTTTATAATTCAGGTACCAGCCTTTCTGAAAAAGAAGCCATAGTATTTCCGAACATGAGTGAGCTTCTCTGCCTAATGCAGAGTGCCAACAATTTTCCTTGTGACTGAGTAATCATTGGCATCCATAAAAATAATGACAAGGAGGTCAAATCAAGGAGGTTTTATATGCCAGAAGAATGGTCAGCATGAGTCTCATGAGTAAAGTCACAGCTGTGGTGTGCAGCCCTATCAATTGTTGTCCTAACAGAGCTGAATTGTTTTTTATTCTACATAGTAGAGGTTGTCCTTTATGTATTTTCAGTTCTTCTAGTTGCAGTTGGAATGAAATATGGTAATATTATTTTTAATGCTTTTTGAGAATTCAAGGCATATTATTTGTGAACAGATGAAGAAGATAAATGATATGTGTAGGCATAGGATCAAGACAGTATTGGTTAGATCGTTCGGTTCCTTTTCTAAGGGAACATATCCAACATAATGGTTCTTGTAAACAGCTCTGTGCCGCCCCCAGATTTTTCATATGTGACAGGAAAAGTGGTTTTGTGAAAGGGACATTAATGCACTGAAAAGCAAACAGGTTTGGAGATGGCTTTTTAGCCATTTGTAGCTCAGCCCTGGGTATGTTTGCACATTTAGATAAAAGATAAATGTAATGAAGAACAGCATGTCAAGGGAAGGGGTTGGGGCAAGAGCAGATAATTGGAATGCCTCAAGTTTGCTTTCTCTGGGGAGGAGTACAGGGAAGGTACCAGCTGAGGTGGAAGACAATCAAAGCACTTGGAAAATGAGATTCTGAAAGTGTTTTAGTAACTTTTGAATGGCAGAGGTACTGGAAAGCTCTTGGCTTGTCAGCAGCAGTCCCAAATCATAGTTCTCCTGTCTTTTACAAGCTCCTCCAGTGAACAGCATTCTGAAAGATGACTAAAAGATAATTTATATCTTCAAAAGCTGATACCGAACAAGGTTGTTATGTTTATTAAGTAGTACTGAGACACTCCTTTGGAATGTGGTGAATGCTACCACTTCATGCAGTGCTGGTGTTTGACTCCAGGTTTTCACTTTTTTTGGGAGTGGATGCTGTAATTACTGAGTGATTGCATTCAAGTTAAGAGCTTGTGCCAGTGCGCTTGTGAAGTAAGAGAAAGGTACAGCAGCCTTCTGTGAGGGTCATAAGCCTCTGTTATAGAGGAGAATGGGATATACTCTCATACCCTCACAATTTCCATCAGGGAGTTGGGTGGAGTGTTGTTGCTTTTTTTGGATGCTTATCAATCACTGACAGCTACTGAATGTGGAACTGCTCAGACTGGTGCAGTCCTGATGCAGAAGCAAAATTATAGAGCATCAAGAGCTTCCATGCCAACTATAATAATGTTGAGTATACTTGGGCACCTCCAGGGTTTTCATGTCAAGTGCAATAATGTAGAGTAAACTTGATTGTCTCCAGGGTCAGGCAGAATTTGAGATTACAGGTTTACAGAAGGTAGACATCATTCACCAGGTCTTGGTTTGCTCTGGGGACATGAGCTGTTAATTGGATCCAGTCCTAAAGCAAAGTAGTTTGTGAGTCTTGCCGCTTGTTTGTCTTTGATTTGAGCTTTCTTATTATCTTTTGGGATATTTTGAGTAATACTTGTTCTTTGTCTTGCATAAATGAGTAAGAGATTTTTCTTGATCATTTGCACTTCTGTAGTAGAGAACTGCCTTGGTGATTCATAAAAGTACAGATTAACTTCAACTGTCTGCTTCAGTTTAAGATTCTTATGCTGTAGCATGTTCCCAGCTGGTTGTAAAGGAAACCAGATCTGTGCTAGAAGCTTTTGCATGACTGCACAACTATTTATTAGAATTTTTTTCCCTGCAGTAGAACTATAGCAAAGTATATGTGTATTTAATGTTGCAAGTAGTAGAATACATGAGGCAGAAACAGCATAAAAGAAGCTGCATCTCAGGGAAATTCAAAACTCATAAATATCTTTGAATTAAAAAAACCCAAACACCAACCAAACAAAAAACCCAAACATACAACACAAACTACCCAAATGCTGGGTAGACTCATAGCAAAGTAGGGAGTTCTCATTTGTCCAGTAAAACTTAAGAAGCCTATTAATTCACCATCAAAAGACACTTTAATTACCTAGATGTCCTGTACTTTTCATTGTACAAACTTTTAAGAGATACATCCCAAGATGTGAATACTTTGAAGCCAAAATTACTTTTGTATTATAAACCCTTGATTGTGTGAATGAGATGAGAGAGAAAAAACATAAGTGAAGGTCAGGATGCTTGGTAGAAAATTTGCAAGTGTGCTGTAATGCTCACAGATGTCTCACAGGAACCAGCAACAGTGACAAAACCCTTCTCAGCATCAAGATGTTTTAGACCTTGAGGTGTTTTAGTGGGCCAAGTCTTGTGTTTTCTCAGTCTTTAAACCTTATGTCTTACTAGGGTAGAAACAGTTGGAGTGTAAACTCATTCAACTGAAAGAATGAACTTTTTTCCCCATTTCTCTCAGTATTGTTCATTTTATCCATAGTGGGCACATTGTCATTATAACAGAATGTAAGGGTTTGCTAAATTCCACCAATCTGAAAAAAAAAGGCTGGCATGTCACTGCCATCTGGTTTTGTTCAACATTAGTTAATTAACAGTGCAGTGCATTGATTATCTGTTGTAGCATACATGAACATCATAATGTGTGTTATAGGTATACTTGCCCATTCCATAATCAGGATGTAAAAGTAACTTTAATGGCTGGGGTCTTCTTGTATGCTTTAATAAAATCTTTTAGTAACTCTTACTCTTGTTTTATCCTTAGGCCAGAGTAAATTCTGAGCAAGAGCATTTCCTTATTGTACCTTTTGGACTCCTCTATAGTGAAGTCACTGCATCTAGTCTGGTAAGCAGTTGTTAATTTTCATTGATGTTAAATATTCATATATGTGTGTGTGTATATATATATATATATATGAATATATATGTCGCTTCAAATTCTATCCTAGAGAATATTTTACTCTTGTGTAATATGTTTAGAACAATGTTATTGAACATGGCTGGTTTTGGTACTGCTGAGGTATCTGAGAGTTTTGTTTGCCCATGTTCACCACCAGGTGTCCTCCAGCTGATCTACCTGTAAAGAGGTGTTAGGTAATTTGGACAGTGAATCACCTCATGCCCTTTAAAGCTGCTGGCTGTTGAGTCCAGCTTGTTGAGGGAAACTTTAGGCATTTCAGATATAAATGATGACAACTGGTTTTAGAGTCTCAGTGGTAGATGCTGAATTAAATCAGGTTTTTTTGAGTCTTGATTTTGAAAATAATTCTTTTCATTCCCAGGTTAAAATCAATATTCAGGGAGATGTGGTTGATCGTGGAAGCACTAACCTGGGAGTAAACCAAGCTGGTTTTACGTTGCACTCAGCAATTTATGCAGCTCGACCTGATGTGAAATGCATTGTCCATATCCACACGCCAGCAGGAGCAGCGGTAAGCTCGCTTCTGGCTTTGCCCTTGTCCTGTTCCCCCACCCCTCCCAAAGGGAAAATAGGTGGGGCCCTGCAATCACAGATTTGCTTCCTATTTGGAGGGCAGAGGGTCTTTTAGTCTGTCTTCAAGTATGGTTCTCTTTTAATCAGAGAACTGATTAAAACTGAACCCATCCTTACTGGGTTCTTACCTGAATGGTCAGACAGTAAATCGGGTTCTATCACTGGAAAATATGTATGTCATATATGTGTGTCCTTTCCCACAAAAGACCAGATCTTTTGACAGGGAATCATAAAACTTTTAGTATATTTTGTTGGTTTTGTAAAGCACAGTTTGTCATGGTTTTCTGAAATATTTGAAACTTTCCCAGTATTTCTGTTTGGAGAAAGTGATTACAAGTCAGTTCTGCCTCTTTGGAATGTTTTGAGAGAGTGACTTTGTGTTCACATTCTGATGATTTTTTAAATTATCCATTAACTAGATTAATACAAGCATTTTAAGGATAAATGATCAAATTCCTAATATTGTGTATTACAGAGTAGCCTTTTAAAAAATATATTTTAAAATATTTTATCTGCAGTGCTGCAGAATTATCTGTATCACCAAAATTGTTCTTTTGGCATGGGGGCAGGAGGGGGAAATAACTGAGTGGAGCGGAAAGAATGAAGAATGCAGTTGATTTTGGGGTTTGGTGGTTTCTTGGGGTTTTTTCCTGAGTCTTTTTATATTGGTGTTGCTGTTGTATAAAAACAGCAATATTGAGACAAGCCCAAGATTAATGTGACTTTTGTATCTAGTCCAAAAGTTATCAAAAATAGAGGCTTTAAGGATGGAGTATAAGACCACTGTATATGTACCGGTAGAGAGAGATTCAATTAATACATAAAAATATATTCCTATTTTAATTTTCATCACTATGTTTTTTCACTTTTTTTGTTGCAAGAAATTAAATCAATTTTTTTAATATTTCACAGGTTTCTGCAATGAAGTGTGGTCTCTTGCCAATTTCACCTGAAGCACTTTCTCTAGGGGAAGTAGCTTATCATGACTACCATGGTATTTTAGTGGATGATGAAGAAAAGGTGGTTATTCAGAAAAATTTGGGGCCTAAAAGCAAGGTCAGTATTTACATCTAGAATTAAAGAAAAAAGGAGGGGGGGCAGTATGTTAGTGTGACAGGTATGTTCTTTAATCAGTAGCAAATATTCTTTAATCAAGAGCAAGAAACTACTTAGCTTACTGCTGTTAACTTTCTTTTAATGTTTCTCTAGGTCCTTATTCTCAGAAACCATGGCTTAGTGTCAGTTGGAGAGACTGTTGAGGAGGCTTTCTACTATATTCATAACCTAGTGCTTGCCTGTGAGATACAAGTAAGAGCTTGAATATGTTATGTAGTAATACAGCTTGCTGTATTGACCTCCAAACAGATGGCATAGAGCTGGTTCAGCTCTTGGGTCTAAACTAACACAGTGATGTGTGATGTCACTATATTGTGGGGGGGCATCCAAAACTTTGGTTTCACTGACAGTATTCCAGTACTGTATTGAAACCATCAATTTGCTGCCCATTAAAACAGATACTTTCAGAGACTTAAGACAACATTTATACAAGCATATTCATTTATTTAGTTTCAAAATGAAGTATTATTTACTATTTATTTAGTTTTAAAATGAAGATTTCTTCTGGGTTTATGACAAATTTTTAGGGGGTTTTTTGGTCGTTTTCACCCCATTCCCCACAAGAAACTTAAAGATGACTCTATTGTATTTCAGGTACGTACCCTGGCCAGTGCAGGTGGCCCTGACAACTTAGTGCTTCTTGATCCTGGGAAGTACAAAGCCAAGTCTCGTTCCCCTGAGTCTCCAGCAGGTGAGGGTACTGTGTCCCATCCCAAATGGCAAATTGGTGAACAGGAGTTCGAAGCTCTTATGCGAATGCTGGATAATCTGGTAAGGCAGGCCTTTTTGTCTGATTTTTAGATGATAATGTATAAAATGCATTTTTTAAAGCTGCATGTAGTTGGGATAGTTTATACAGCCTGCAGCCTGTTCTTTCCCAAGGACTTGGAGACAACATTGAAAAGCATCAGGTGTCCTTTGTACAGAT